>NW_018164844.1:981182-981660 GCF_001263595.1 Phalaenopsis equestris | reverse complement strand
TAGCCGGCGGTGGTGGCGGGCAGCCGACGGTGGCCGGCGATAATGTCAAGTGGCTAGAGGCAGTTGTTGACCACAGTTTGGATGTGTGGAGGTTGCAGCATAGGCTGAGGATTGTTTATAAATTTATTGTTTTATTATACTACCCTATATATATGATATTTATGGTCTATATTTATAAAAAACGAATCTCAACGCAAACTTAACATTACATGTGTTCATCATGACAGTTTGTCTCAAATTCAACAAATAGATCGATAATCATTGACAGAGAGCTTGTAAGTAACATTGCAGGACATGTCGACATAACGTCGAGCATTACTGAAATCCCTGAGCTTGTGGTTGTAATATTCTTCAGATTTATTGGCAAACATTATGTTCCAAATTAGTACTTCAAACTTTCTAATATATCTTCTACAAATACACACACACACACACACACACACACACACACACACACACACACACACACACACACATA
>NW_018164844.1:976419-981163 GCF_001263595.1 Phalaenopsis equestris | reverse complement strand
TATATATATATATATATATATATATATGGTGACTATTGTATCAGCAATCTTGACGTCCGATAATCTTGACATAATATTTTTTACCCTTTACACGCATAGCAAACTCTTCAAATATTTTTAGTACCTCTATTCAAGACTCTCACAACCAGCTAGTAAGAGAATAAGAGAACATGTATGTTTATTTTGTTATACATATTATCTCTTAATGGCACATTTTTTTAATCTTGATGGCACATTTGAATCCAAGTTGTTCAATCCTGTCATTGCAGTAAATGGGCATTATTATAATTTCGGACCTTAATAACCATGAAGTCTTAGATCGGGAAGTTTGATTATTCATGGAATTTTGGCTTTTGCACAAACAGTATACTTCAGAAGTCAAAGATGATGACTAAAATTGACAAAAAAAAGATGGATAAGGAAACAGTTCTAGTGATCTTGATGTGGATGGTACTGGTAGGTTTGGTGGGTTGTTGGAGTGTACGTGGAGGGCTTGGGGGTTTTGGGAGACTGAGGAAAACATTGACTACTTATAAGATTTAAATTTTAAGAAATAATTTTAGGGTTTTGATGTGGGACGATCATATAAGCCCATCACCATACCAATGGCTAAGGACTATTTTTATGAAAATTAATTTTATATGTATATATGTATATGTACAAGTGTGTGTGTGTACACTAAAAATCATGTTGAACTTGAAAAGATCTAATGGTATTGAAATGTCAACACAACGAACTAAAAGTCGGCAAGCCGATCGATGACCATCTAGTCGACCACAAGCCTGCCAGATGACCGTAAGGTCAGTCAAGCAACTAAAGGCCATTTAGCATACCGAAGGCCAGCCAGAAGACCAAAGGGATACCAGCCAATCAAAGACCATCCGGCCGATCAAAGGGCTGTCAGCCGATCGAAGAGCGAAAGCAAGCCTAGCTGACTGAAGTCCGAAGTCAAGCCCAGCTGATCGAAGGCCAGCTTGCCAGCTAAATCCATATAGACTATCGAAGGCCAGCTAGATGATCAAAGGCTGACCAGATAGCTAAAGGCCTGCCAGTCAACCAAAATGCAGGCCCAACCGACAGAGGCACCAAAGAGCGACATGCTTCGATATGCAAAAAAAACTAGAATACCATCTACAACACCTTTCAAGCAAGACGATAAATATAATTTTTACATACGGTTTTCCTATCCCCTATAAATATGAGGGGTTTTTCTTATATTAGGGACTTTGGGACTCCTCTCTTGTAAGAACTATTTTCAATGATATAATAAGGTTCGCAGGAGCCCATGAATACACTAGTTTTCCCAGAAGAGTGAGTTCCAACACACTTCTCTCTCTCTCTCTCTCTCTCTCTCTCTCTCTCTCTCTCTCTCTCTCTCTCTCTCTCTCTCTCTCTCTCTCTCTCTCTCTCTCTCTCTCTCTCTCTCTCTCTCTCTCTCTCTCTCTCTCTCGTTCTACATTCTTTCTTTGGGTGTGATTCATAAGATAGATTCTGATTCAACACACTAAATGGTGTTGTGAGCGTGGATCATGCCAGCAACAAGAAGAGGAGCATCACATGAGAAGAATTAAGCATTCAGTTTGGTCAGGCCAGTTCCCAATCGACATAGTGTTGATGTATAGAATTTCAGATGACCAGAAGTACAGATGACCAAAAGCCCAGATGAATATAATCCCAAATGACCAGAATTCCGAGCAACCAGAAACCTAGATGAGCTGAAGCCCGGACAACCATAAGTCCTGTTGACCAGAGGTTCGAACAACTAGAAGTCCGGATGACTAGCAATCCATTATCACCCACAACAATACAAATGAACTTTCGTTTCAACTTTTATGTGTCTCAATCACAAAAATGATAAAAATAACTTTTTAATTTATGTGCATGATCCCAAGTCCAACCAACTGTCAAGAAACTTGAACTCGAGTTGTACGACCAGACAATGATACCAAGGGTTCTAATCGATGGAATACAGGAAAGTTAGCCCTAAACGCCCATGCATCATAAACATATGTCTCCACACTTGAGTTAGAAATAGTTCTTGAGGTGGTTCCTTGCTCAGTAACAAAAAGCTCCACAAAGAGTACAAAATAAATCACCCCAGAATTGAGTTTTGGTGATTACCCTGCAAAAGCGACGGCAAGATTCACTTAATAAGCTTAACATTGTAACCACTCCATCTGAGATAGAGATTTGACCAAGCAGCCAAGAATTAGGAAGTGTAAGGAGCGAGCCAGACATCAACACCAAAAATCGACAAAAATGCAAGACTTTTGATTGACATTTAACACCTCAAGACCAACCCTCAGAGCCCAAGTATCAAGTGACCTTTAGTTCTAAACTCATATCAAATAATGCTCTGAAGGTGATTCCCCACCCAGTAGAGACAAGCTCTGCTAATGGTACCATGCAAATCACTTCGGGAGTGAGTATCGACAGTTACCACCGCTCGAGAAAATAATCTAACTGAGAAAACAAGAAAAGGTCATTTAGATACTTGAGTCAGGTAGTGAATGTGGCAAAACCGATCAAAAATACTCTCCGAAGGAATGATCAATTGATCGCTACAAACACTCCACAATTAATAAATGGTAAAGAAAGTTCTGTGGAGATAAACAAAGGTAAAGGCAAAAACAAATAAAAAATTGTGCATTATTTAATGCACAAAAAAGTCATAAAATTTCTTATATGTTTAAGTACAAATGTTCCAAAAAAAAAAAATTCTTTAAGTTACAAATAAGGCCGATAGCCATACAAGATCAGCCAACTAAAAAATACCAACTGAGCCAGAGGACAGTAAAGTCTAACAGACCGAGCCGGTCTTACCAACCCGAAGACCTTACGAGAGCATTTTGAAGTCATAAAAAATGAAGGAAGTTATATTATTCAATTTTTTATTAAGAGTATATGTGATAATATATTTTTAAATTTAAAATTCTCATATTCTTATCACAACTTAACATTTAAGAGATAAGAGAATCAAGGAACTAAATAATATATAACAAATATGTGTCAAAAAGAGGATGACCTAGCGTTGATGACCGATTCACAGATAGGACGATCGACCGACTGATCGTCAGTCTATAAGACGAACCAACACCCTGAACACCCGACCGATAGGCTGGACGACCGACCGATAGCATGGACAACCAAACTAGCCTAGACGACCTATCAGCATCTTGGACGACCGACCGACAGCCTAAACAACCAAACCAACCTGGATGAATGATCAATAACCTAGACAACCAACCAATAGCCTGAAGACTGAACGACAACCAAAATGATTGAACTAGCTTATCAAAGTGCTGCCAGTTAACTGAAGGCCAAAATTGCCGACCAATAACCTCAAGAGGTCACTCAGCATTGGCAAGGCAAAGCATAAAAAGACGTCGAAAACAGGGAAGTATCATTAGTAATTAATTGGTAAATATAATCACATTTGTTTACCTTAAAAATTCTCTCATTCTTATTGCAGCTTTACCTTCAAGAAGTATGAGAATTGAAGAATTTAATATATACACTAAAAATGTGTTCATGCTTATCTTAAAGAAATCTAAAAGTATCAAAAGGTTGAACCAACGGTAAGCTCAGCCGACCGATGGCCATCAAACCTACTGAAGGTCTGTCAGCCTACCGAAGGTTTGCTAGCCAACAGAAGGCTAGTTTGACAACCAAAGGCTATTCAAATGACCAAAGACAAGCTAACCGACTGAAGGCCAGCTAGTTGACCGAAGGTCTGCCATCCAATCGAAGGCTATTCATTTGACTGAAGGCAAGCCCAGCCGATCAAAGGCAAGCTCAGTTGAGTGTAGGCTATTCAGCTAGCTAAAAACCTGTCAGCCGACCAAAAGACATCCAGACGACCAAAAGCTAGCCAGGCGACAAAAGAGCTACCATTTGACCAAAGGATTTTCGTCTGACTGAAGAGTTGCTAGTCAATCAAAGGGGTGCTAGCCAACTGAAGGTCATCCAGTCGGTTGAAGAGCAAGCCCAACCAAGTGAAGGGTTTCTGAGCAACATATCTGATATGTAAAAAGACCATAAAACCTTGTACAAACTACTATCAAGCATGGACATAAATGTAATTTTTATGTACGAACATCCTATTTGTTGTGAGATATGTACTTCCTGACATAGAAATGAGACGAAAAAGAACACAAGAAAACACAGATCGTTCACGTGGTTCGATCCAAATGGATCTACGTCCACGGAAGGGAATCAATCAAGTAGTTCACTAAGGCAAAAGAAATGGAGAATACATAGCTTATACATAGAGATGAGCCCTCATCTTCCTTCTATGCCCTCCCTCTCAAGCGACACCTTGATACAAGGCCTTAAGATGCTCTCCTCCTCTATAGATCTCTAGCTATTCTCTCCTCTTTCATGGTAGCTTAAGATCTCTTCCCTTGCTCTCCTAAGTCTCACACCCTCTCTATTTATAGAAGCAAGAGAGTGGTAGGTGGGAGGTAGGTGAGCGGTAGGTGAATGGTAGGTGAGATGTGGTAGGTGAGCGGTACCACATTACAAAAATGTCCTTTTACCTTAGTTCAATAATTGGGGGTCAAAATAAAAATTCTCCACCTTGACCCTCAATTGAGAAGCTTCAAAGTAAAGATTCCCTCCACATGGCCCCTGAGGAGCCCTCAGCCCTTGCTTGAGTTTGCTAAGTCCAAACAGTACATGGACTTAGCAATCACGGTTCTTCTGATAAGAGAGTACAACCCCTTTTTCCTGACTCCTTGTATGA
>NW_018164844.1:965515-975938 GCF_001263595.1 Phalaenopsis equestris | reverse complement strand
TTGCTTGACCTTGATCTGTACTGACCATTTCTTGAATCTTTCTTGTCTGATCTTCCTCTGACAATAAGACTGTCTCCGTTGACTTCCTTGTCCCTGTCATGCTTCCTCTGAAGTTCTTTGGCTCTAATCAGAGATTGAACCTCCTCTAGAGTAATAGTCTGCACCCTTCCATAGAGCATCGCAACCTTGAGATGCTCGTAGCTCTTAGAAATAGAGTTTAGCAATAGCAGTGCTTTATCCTCATCGCCCATCTTGACGTCGATGTTCTCGAGGTCGTCGATGATCTTGTTGAACTCGTCGATCTGCTCTAAGACAGATTTGTCTTCATGCATTTTGAAGGAGTATAGGCGCTGCTTCAGAAAGAGTCTATTAGCCAGAGACTTTGTCAGGTAGAGTACCTCGAGTTTGGCCCAAAGTGCTTGAGTCGTTGTCTCGTTAGAAACCTCCCTCAGGACTTTGTCGCCCAAGCTCAGGATTATCAAACTGTGGGTCTTGTCCAGTATGCCGATCCCGGCATTGCCGCCGACCCTTGCAAGACTTCTGCAACACCCTGTTGAACCAATAGAGCTTTCATCTTTACTCTCCATAGGCCGAAGTTGTTCTTCCCATTGAATTTTTCAATGTCGAATTTGACAGAACTCATTGTTGTGGCTAGGATTTCTTCCAATGAATTCTACCTACTTCCTTTCCAAGAACTAGATTGAAATCATCAAAATGTTGTACTATTGTATAGCAACCAAAAGTTTTCAGCTTAAACTTGCCTTTTAACGCCTTGCTATCCAAGAAATTCTCACCAAATTTCTTACACTCTCCTCGTGAACTCCACTGCATTCGTCAACCGAACGGAGAGCTCTGATCCCTTATGACAGAGATCACACCTGTTCACCAGAGAAAACTTCCTGTTCTGTGCTCGCGCCTCCTTCCCGCAGGCACTCCTCTGCATCCAACGGAACAAATCAGGAATTCCTCCTCTGCCTCTCACACGAGAATAACTGCCTCTCCAGAGCCGCCGCGCCTCGCCAAACTGCTCAGGTCCTCCTGCTTCGCGAACTCCCAAGCAGGGAACTCCCCGAACCGTTCTCTGTGCGATCTCTACCTCTTCCCTCTGGTCGAGCTGCTCGAAAGACCAAACTCTTGCTCCGAAATCCTCTGTTGGCAGCCCTGTCACAAATTTTTGGCCCTCGCTCGTGGAATGTTCCTCCTCCGTGTCGCCGGACCGCACAACATGTGGTGCGAATCCAATTGATCAAAGCTTCCACTGCTCACCGAATCTGACGCGATTTGGCTGCCTGCGACGCGATCCATTTGCTCCTCTATTCGTGAATATTGAACTCCTCTTCTTCGTCGCTGGCCGCGAACACCTTTACGCGGACACCTCTAGCAAAGAAGTATGGATCTTCCCACAGACGGCGCCAATTATTGTGAGATATGTATGAGACGAAAAAGAACACAAGCAAACACAGATCGTTTACGTGGTTCGATCCAACTGGATCTACGTCCACGGAAGAAAATCAATCAAATATTTCACTAAGGCAAAAGAAATAGAGAATACATAGCTTATACATAGAGATGAGCCCTCATCTTCCTTCTATGACCTCCCTCTCAAGCGACACCTTGATACAAGGCCTCAAGATGCTCTCCTCCTCTCTAAATCTTTAGTTATTCTCTCCTCCTTCGTGGTATCTTAAGATCTCTTCCCTTGCTCTCCTAAGCCTCACACCCTCTCTATTTATAGAAGCAAGAGAGTGCTAGGTGGGAGGTAGGTGAGCGGTACCATATTACAAAAATGCCCTTTTACCTTAGTTCAATAATTGGGGGTCAAAATAACACTATTCTTTATAAATAGGATGGGCCTTTTAGGTATTAGGGGCTTTAGGACTCCTCTCTTGTAAACTCTATTTTCAATGATATAAAAATGGTCACAAGAACTCGGGCTTAGACTAGTTTACCCCAAAGAGGCGAGTCACTGTGCACCTCTCTCTCTCTCTCTCGTTCAACTTTCTATTACTTGGGTGGGTGCGTGTGTGTGTGTGTGTGTCTATATATATATATATATATATCCTTTTAGAATATATTTTGAATATAAAAATTCAATTTTATTCATATTAATATATATAAATTAATATTCGCCAATGTGGAGATTTGTTGGTATGACTCATATACTAGAATTTGGAGTCTCTTAGAGTGAAGAGATATGTCTCTTGGAGATAAGTGGGTTGGGAGAGCGAGGGCGCGTTAGTAATTTTATCTGTGGATTTTATTTATATATAAGATGTGTAACCCTATATGTATGTACTGGAGTCCTCTGAAATAGTGAAATTCGCCGCTCTGCTCACGAGGATGTAGGCACATTGTCAAACCTCGTTAAATTTCTGTGTGTTTTTCTAGATTTGTGTCGATTTTTATTTTTCTTCGCTCTAGTTTCTCAACAATTGGTATCAATGAGAGGTTCTAGGGTAGGAAAGAAAACTTTTGGCGACGCAGGAAATAAAAAAACGATTTGGCGATTTGGCAGGAAGAGTTCAGGCGGTTTTGCGGCAGGTCGAGGCCATATGAAGTTCATGAAGGGGCTTCAGTAGTTTTGCGACAATTCAGCACAGGGCTTCGGCAGTTCTGCGACAATTCGGCGCAGGAAGGTCGCGGAGAGGGCGCAGCTTCTTCCGCTACAGGAGGTTCGCGACTAGGTGACACAGCAGATCGAACCAAGGATTTTATAGACGATCGGTGACAAGGTGTTTTCATCCAAACCAGGGAAAATCATTGAGCGGAGGCAGTTTAGCGTCAGTTCAGTTTCGCGGAAGAGTTCGTGAATCATCACAGCAATTTGCTAACAGCAGTTGGAGAATCATCGCGACTGCTTGTGGGAAGGAGTTCCCGCGGTCAGGGAAGTTCGAGAAGGAGTGGTTCCCAAGCGGCAGTCCAGTTTTGCAGAGGAGAGGAGTTCAAGTGCATTTACAGCAAACAGAAGTTTTTTTTTTTACGTAGGAGTTCAGCCGAGTTCGCAAATTTGTCGCAGGAGGAGATGTGACAGGTGGGGTTCGGCAGAGTGCAAGCGAAGCGATCAGGTTTGACTATTCATGAACAGTGGTTTCGCGGAGGTACTTTGTGAATAGACACAAGGTGTTTTGCAAACAGGCAAAGGGTTTCGCTCGCAGGACAACAGTTTAGCCGAGGTGTTGACGCGAACAGGAAAAGTGGTTCATGTGAAAATTTGTTTCACGAATCGCATCAGAATTGTAGAATAATTGTTACAATTGACAGAAAAATTTTAGGTTTCTTTGAATTTATTTGCGTGTGTTTTTGTTTCGACACAGGGCAGGAAAAGTTCGTTGTTGGATTAATTTCAAAAAGTAATGTTTTGTGCAAAATTCGAGATAGTGAAGTTCGATGGAACCGTGAACTTCTAATTATGGAAAATAAGGGTAAAAGATTTGTTGGCACAACAAGGAATATTGAAGGCTTTGCAAGCTACGAAACCTGATAATATGGAAGATGAAGATTGGGAAGAATTGCAACTACGAGCGGCAGGTACCATACGTTTATGTCTGACAAATAAGATTATGTATCATGTAATGAATTTGAAATCTCCAAGAGAAGTATGGAAGAAATTGAAATCTCAGTTTATAACCAAATCTCTAAAAAATAAATTATATTTGAAGCAAAAACTGTATGAGTTGAAGATGCAGGCAGACGTTGATCTGGCACAGCATTTGAATGTCTTCAATCAAATAATCACAGATCTGGCATTGATTGATGTGAGTATTGAGGATGAAGACCAAGCAAGGATGAAGACCATATTGAGGATGAAGACCAAGCAATGATTTTGTTGTGTTCATTGTCTTTCTCCTATGAACATTTGGTGACAACTCTTACATATGGGAAAGAAACAATCAAAATTGATGAGATTATTGCAGAATTGTTGGCTCACAATCAGCGAAAACAGAATGTAGAGGAGAGCTCTCATGGTAATTGTTTATATGCTAAGGGTGATCAGGATCATGGAAGGAAGGATGAGAAGAATAGTTCTGGAATGTAAAATTCCAGGTCAAGGCCTAAAGGTAGAAAAACAATTCATTGTTATAAGTATAAGGAGTCGGGATATTTGAAGAGAGATTGTCCAAAGCTCAAGAAACAATTTGATGAGAAACATGAAGTATCTTCCAAGTCTGTGAATATGGTGCAGAGTGACATTTCAGATTACAGTGATGGTGATGTACTTTCAGTTACAACAACTCAGTTGAAGGATGCATGGATTTTTGATTCAGGATACTCTTATCACATAACACCTAACAGGGAATGGTTTATTTCATACAGGTTATTTGATTCTGGTTCAGTCTATTTGGGTGATGATAGATGTTATAATATTGTTGGTATTGACAAAGTCAGAATTAAGATGTATGATGACACTGTCAGAACATTATGTGATGTAATGCATATTCCAGATTTGAAGAAAAATTTAATTTCCTTGGGCACTTTACATTGAAATAGTTTTATTCCTAAGGCAGATGAGGATAGAGAAACCACCAGAATTGTTAAATATGCATCGATTGTGATGAAAGGAAAGATAACTACAAGTAATATCTATAAATTGTTGGGGAGTGCAGTTGTAGGTGGAGTTCACTCAGTTGAAGCATATGATGAAAATGTAGCTAATATGTTGACCAAGTCAGATACTATCGACAAGTTCTTACATTGCTTGAACTTGTTGAATGTTTGCAATTGTTATACGGCATGGTTTTTCAACCCACTTGGGTGTAAGAAACTCTATGATGTATTTCTCCTAAGGGGATGGACATTCGCCAATGGGGAGATATGTATTTCTCCTAAGGGGCTGGATATTAGCAAAAGTAGAGATTTGTTAGGTATAGCTCATATATCAGAATTTAGAGTCTCTTGGAATGAAGAGGTATGTCTCTGGAGATAAGTGGGTTGGAGTGGTGAGGGTGTGTTAGTAATTTTATCTGTGGGATTTATCTATATATATGATGTGTAACCCTATGGGTATGTACTGAACTCCTCTGAAATAATGACATTCGTTGCTCTACTCCCGAGGACGTATGCACACTATCGAATCTCGTTAAATCTTTGTGTGTTCTTCTGGATTTGTGTCAATTCTTGTTTTTCTTTGCCCTAATTTCTTAACAATTAATAATTTGTTGCTCTGCTCCCGTGGACGTAGGCACATTGCCAAACCTCTTTAAATCTTTGTGTGTTCTTATGGATTTGTTTCGATTCTTATTTTTTTCGCCCTAATTTCTTAACAATTAATAATTCCAGAAAATTAAACAAAGATTTAGCTGACTTATAAGAGCAATATTGTTAAGTTTTATCAATGGAGAGTTGTTCAAGGTTCAACCAGTATAAGCTTTGGATAGTTTTTCTTTTTATGGAATAGGTTTTGATGTATATGGAATAGGCTTTGCTGTATTTTCTTGGATTTTATTTTTATATCATTTCATGTATTATCTATAACTTGTTAGATAAATCGAAAATAGCTTTGATTGCTTCCAAAAACTTATGTCAAAAAGAAGTTATGATGCTAGCTTTTATTGGTTCAAACTACTCAAAACATTCCATCAGAACCGTAAAAACCTTAGAAAGCTATTTATAAATCCACCCTTATTTTCAAGGTTATTATTTACTTTTTGGCACTTCACCATTGTTTCTAATGAATCTTTTGTAGCTTTTAAGTTAAATCGCACCCTTATTTTAATATGGGTTCATTGGATTTTTTAGTGTTATAGTATATATATTGTAAACATTTTATATATGTAGCACTTTCATTATGATTGCAAACTTTATATTCAAAATTCAACTACCTAGAGATTAAATTATTAATAATGTATAAACAAATGTGGATCAATACAATGTGGCACCTTAAATCCTATCTTAAGTTTCTAAAGCCTCAACTAGTTTTGCACCTTACAAACTCAACAAGGCAAAAATATCCTTAAACCTAGCACCTAAAAGATACCTTTGAAAATTTATTACATATCAAAATGGATTTATCAAAACATAGTGTATAAAAGCACCTAAATTTTGAATAATGAAAGTCTTTTTAAATTGATTGAAATTTTAAAATGATACAATCTAACAATATTAGACCAATCACTCTATTGATATCCAAATATTTTCTCATTGGTGTATGTCTTCTTTTATTTTATAACCATTCTTATATCCAAAATAATAACATTTCCCTTCTTTTCGAAATCATGATACTTAACTAAAATCGATAAGATATCATGAATTACATTGGCATTCAAGACAAGCTATGAAACATTGTTGTATTAAGTATTTTAATTATTTTAAGTGAATTTATATATTACATTGCAGAGAGTACTCAATGAAATTAGATTATTTTGGATTCATATTTGGCTCTAACCATTTGCCCACTAAACTAACTATCTACTCTCAACCTTAATATGCAAATATTAATATATAATTTTTTTGTAGGAAATCGATTAATTTTTTGTATATTCATGACTCTGTAAATAAATATCTATTGCATTATAACTAAACCAATTTACAATAATGTCAAGATATATGCTCACTTATCCTCATTATGGCTATTATTTAAACACTACTTCTCATTTAAGACAGCATATACTTTTTTTGTTTACTAGTATAAATAAATAATATCCTTGAATTTATTTCAAGACTTGCTCTTATTATTTTTAAAAGTAGATTCTTTTTCAATGAACTCCCTAATTAATAACCCCTATTTCAACTTTTTGTGTACAATACTCTCAAAGTGTAATAGTCACACTTTATAAAAATAAATATTTGACATCACTTGAGTTGATTATATATCTCTAATATAATATGATACCATATAAAATCTTGTAAATATATATATTTATAAGGAACACATAGCAATAAAGATTTGTAATTATTTTTAATATTGACACCAATATTACTGAAAACTCAAAAAATGAAATTTGTTTTAGTTAAATATGAAATAATGGCAGCACGTTCTTGAAAGTAAATTAAGTCTAATCTCTACTTTAGGGAATATTAATCAGAGAAACCATTGTCCATGAATCAAAATTTAGTTTAAAAAACAAATCTTATCCAAGAATATTATTAAGACATAATCCATTGAACATATTTGAATCATTATAAGAATATTTTATTGATGTTTATTTAATTTTTTTCACTCATTATTTTTGCATATTGGTATACCAAATGAGTGTATTCATGAGTCCATATTGGACTACGACACAATGCAACTTTTTCATTAAATGCTTAAACCTCTTTAAGTCGTTAAAATTAGTTATATTGGACTTTATGTTGATCATTGTCACCCAATCCCTTCGTTTTGATACCATATTTTACGAAAATCATATGTATTACATCAACATATAACCCAATATGATGAATCATGAAATAGTTAAAAGAGTAATTAAGTACTATAAGAACATTTAAAAAAAATTATGTAGTATGATAAAATGAAGCTTACATCTACAATTGAATATAGAAATGGATTTCTATTATATAAAAACTACCTACAACAAATAAGTGATCTCAATATTTTCTTTCTCCAATTCATTTCTCTACCTCATATCCAAAAAAATCAACTCCTAAGAGAAAAGAAACAAAAAAACCATAGTAGATGTTGATTTTCAACTAAGATCATCATAAATGCTTTCCTTAAAACACCAACAATGATTATTCAGATAATTTGTTGTGTAATACTTTCTTTTGAACTCAATGTGGTATTCAGCAAAGCCCACTAACTACCTGCAAATAAAATTACATCATTAACTTCTAAAAAAATTAGAGCGTGCCCCTCTTCTCTTCCTGTTTTATGATACTAGGAAGCAAACTATGGATAAAGTAGACTATTCAGAGTTTAGAGGCGGTAGGTTCGATATTCAAACAGATTTGGCATAACTTTAATTGCCATAATACCAAGTTTACAAAGTGAGTAGATATAATATATAACAAAAACTTTAATATTCTTGAAATCATCTCACTATATCCTATTTTAAATTTTGGCAACCCATTTTCTATTATAAATTTTATAAAATAGTTGTATTAATTTAATGAATGTAATATCCTTTCATTAATCACATATTTAATGTCACCATATCATGTTAAAATGTTATTTCATAAAATGTTATTAACTAATTATAAGTATGATAAAATTATGTAATTTCATAATTATTTTGCTCACCAATCTAATAGCTATATTAATTGACTATGATTTTCATTCCATGACAACTCATTTGTGATTTATGTGGTGGGACAAATTATTCCAAAAACGACAAAATGTGATTTGGAAATTTGTGTTGAAATTTGGTGCCAAATTCTTGGTGTTTAAACAATGATTTGATTGATATTCAATTGGCATCCTTCACCTTTTAAAAGATTTACAAGATAAGCAGAACAAATTAAAAATACCTCAGAATATTCTGATCATATCTTAACAAACTATTGAATTAAATATCAATTAAATTAATTTTCAAATAAATTAAATAATTCATCTAAATTTAATGTTAAGCACATTTGCATGGATACCACCCAATAACTATGTATTGATAATATATCTAAAACCTAAATTTTATACTTTTCATATTTATGCCACCTAAATATTTCATATCAAATAAAAATTATCATTATTTTGGTTTTTAAAAGGTAGAAGGTGTATAAATATAAAAAAATAAGGAATATTTACATCCATACCATTAGGGTTGTCAAAACAGCTCGTAGTTCGCGAACAGCTCGTTAAAAAGCTCGTGATCGGCTCTTTCAATAAGTTAACGAGCCGAACATGAACAACACGAACAAAAATTTGTTCGTTCGTGTTCAGCTCGGGAGCCAAAAACAAACAAAGATTTGTTCGTTCGTGTTTGACTTTATTTTGGCTCCAAATACTACTCATCAATTATATATATATATTGATGAGTAGTATTTTTTTTAAAAAGGAAATTGACTACAAGACTACAAAGATTTATAATCAATTAAAAGTATTAAT
This sequence comes from Phalaenopsis equestris, assembly GCF_001263595.1. NCBI lineage: Eukaryota > Viridiplantae > Streptophyta > Magnoliopsida > Asparagales > Orchidaceae > Phalaenopsis > Phalaenopsis equestris. Next base: position 966,961 of record NW_018164844.1, on the reverse strand, counting down.
TAAGAAAATAGAATAAAAATTATTAAATTAGATTCCAATGATGTTTTAATAAAAAAAATTATTTTTAAATCTTGCTCCAACCCTTAACATCTTATGGTTACGTGATTAGAGTTACCAAACCCAATTTCGAGCCGAACACGAGCCGAACACGAACACGAATATTTAAATTGAGCCGAACACGAACACGAACACACTTTTTGAGCTCGAAATATAAATGAGCCGAACACCAGCTAAGCTTGGGCTCGCTTTTGTTCGGCTCGTTTACACCCGTACGTACCACAGATCGACACTTAACATGTAAATAGATAAGAATTGAATGGTATGTACGTAATTCTTCCTTATTTTATTCTGGACCATGCACGTGTGGGTCGACACAATTGTAATTTAGGTGAAGTTGGCTTTTTTGACCTGAATTCTATTCACATATTTAAATTGAGTTTATGTGACGTGAGACAACACACTTTTTCCGTTAATTAAGAACAAAAATATTTGTATGACACAAGTATTCTAAAGAGAGAAACAAAGGAGAGGGAATTACGTGTCTCGCAGGCTGCGCGGTTGCAGTACGGCATTGAGGAATGAGTAAATAAATATGTTAAGAGGGTGTTAAAAGATAATTGTTTTTAAGAATTTTGAATTTGAATTTGCCTCAAAATCCTAAATTTTAAGTCTATGTGTTGAACTTATCTAAAAATAAATTCAATCCTAAAATCTTTCTCTAATTAAATTGATTTTTTTTTGACAATTTAATTATGTTTTTGAAGAAAATAAAATTTATTGTATTTAGGTTTGATATGATAATATTAGATAAAAAAAAATTAATTTAGATTTATATTTTTAGTTTTTTTTTCCAAAAAATTTTGTTTTTCTAATTTAAAATAATTAAAAATAAACTATAGATATATTGGAAATTGGTATCCTTAAAGTGTTCACTTTACTACAAACTAAAATTTTGTTAAAATTAATTTTCATAGTAAAAATTATAATAAAATATATTTTCGCCTGGTTTTTAATTTGTATGCATCTCAAAAAATCTCATTCAATCAAGAAAATTTCTTATGGAAAACTTTTTTTTCAAAAAAAACAAATTTAGGGACCAATTAGATTCTGTAAGATAGAAGTTATAGTTAAAATAAATATCTTATCATTAGAATTTCAATGACATCAAAAATATCTAAATATTAAGGAACTGGCAAGTGTCGGCACTATTTTTGGTGTGGGGTTTGCCCGTAAGAAGTTGTCGGTCATCGGAATTGAAATCTCGTTGCCCGCTTCGGAAGGACGTTTTAAAAAAATTTAGTTTTGAAAAAGATGAAGTCAAACTGACCCCATAATTTTCATAGTTTAGATGAAAGAGCACTTTATCTCAAATCATGTATCTATCCCGAAGGATGAACGCAAGAATTGAGAATAAGGCTCGATCAAATAAACTAAAGAAAGTTATGA
>NW_018164844.1:952411-959069 GCF_001263595.1 Phalaenopsis equestris | reverse complement strand
TCCCAATGGTAGTTAGGTAATTTGGAGGTGCCTCGGGGCGAAAGACCAAGTTAGGCATTTCACATAGAATTGGATATATATCCATTCTAAATGAACCAGTGATTAATATATTGTGAAGATATGGTGTACCCTAGTTCTAAGTCAACACCCAGGGTCAATCCTAAAGCTAAGTAATCCTATAGGGATTCTTCTTGAATTCTCTTATAATGATCTTACCTACTAAATGCTAGAGGTTAAGATCAATATGTGGAATTTCAAGTTGAGTAAAAAGAAGAGTTTTGAATCTCTAATGGTGGGGGTACCTTTTCTAATTTTCTAAGACTAGTCAATAGGAAAGTCCTATGGCTAGACCTTGGCTACTAAAGAAGTTTTCTAGATCTCAACCAAAAGCGAGGTCAACAGCAAGTCAAATTAGTACAAATTGAATCAATCAATGTTAAATGTCTCTAGCAGGGGAATGAGACACCATCTGCCTAGCCTACATCCACTCTCACCAAGCATTTTAAATGGTGTTCTTGAGATATTATGGTCATTGAGTCTCAGTATCTCAAGTTGTTTATTGTGAATGATTGCTTCTGAAGAGATATATATTTTGATGACAAATTGATGTCATATTATCATCAATATTTATATGAACTAAATTTGATCCACAATAAATTAGGGTCAATCTAATTATCAAATCCAACTTAATCAATTCTATTGAATTCATGGCATTAAGATGTAAAAGTTGTTATATTGTTTGTTGATTGGAGACTTTATTTATATCAACCGCCACTGAATCAGACTTTTATTACAATACTTCATGGATAGATATCCAACTTTGTCTTAATATAGGCAAGTCAATCATGCATGTTAAGTGGTGGGATCATCAAATCACATTTTCCATCAACGGTTAGAGTGATAAGATTTTCTTGATCTAATAATAATAAGGAATATTTAATATAATACTTTAAGCCTTGAAATAAACTAAAATATTCTTCGTTCTAGTAATTTTAAACTTCAAATGTATTTGAAATTTAATGTATTTTAAACAGCTCCAAAATTTCTAGGTCATTTAATCCACACACTCCAACTAGCTAGATCTTGGTAAGTAAGTCCACCCCTCTATCTAGAAAAAAGACTATCACGATTACCTCCTATTGCAATGGAGTTTAGGTCATACATTGAAAACATGTATTATCATAATCATCAACGATATCATTCTTACTCATGCTCAATAAAACAATTCCTACTCAATTCAAGAAAGGTTTTTTATGGTCACTTCTAGTCACCTACCAACACAAGCTTATTCAATCCACCCCTCCATATAGAGAATGATTGCTCTAATCATATTCAGTCACTTAGTTACTACAGGGTAGTTCAATCTCATTTAATATAGGAGAGGGACTATCACAATCTCTCTTAAGCAATATTAATATTACTACCTATAAACTTTCTTCACTACATTCTCTTAGAAAAATATCTCTAATTATCTTTAGTTGCCTCTGAAACATTTTTATGTACTTCTACATCACTATATTCAGATCAGTGCATTATAACCCACTTTAATTAAGAACTAATTTCTTATTCTCAATGACATTCACAATTTTTTTACCTCTTTTTTCTCACATCATTTAAGCTTTTTGTGTTAAGTCACTTTTGTCATAAATACGTGTCATTTTTTGCCTTCATGAAAGGACAAATCTAAACTTTTTGAATAGCCTTAATGACCCTCCTTTATTGACTCTTTGTTCATCTCGGTGAAAGAGGAAACATCATTCTTAAGCTTTGTAGTTTTGGATTGTGGGAAGTATTTAGTTAGAAATTTTTGTGCTAAGTTAAGTACTGATAAACCATGGTGCTAAAAAGTCAAGCCACACCTTAGCATCATCTCTACGAGAAAATTGAAATAATATAATTTTAAAAATATCATTTACGACGTCATTATACATAAAAGTCACACATCATTCTATGAAATTATTAAATAAAAAGCTGGATCTTCTACTGGTGAACTTCCAAATTAATTACTTTGGACCATCTGAATATTGGTAGGTTTTATTTTAAAGTTATTGGCCTTACTGATAAGATTATTAATACTTTGATGAATTTCATATAAGAATGATTTAGAAAAATTTCTAAGTGATCAAAGGTGGTTATTTTCTACATGATGGTTCGACATTGCAACAAAAGACTTTTGAGTTTTGCAAGTTCTGTAAGTTTTTTTTTTAGCATTTTCCTCAATTTTACGGTCAAACAGTACTACTTTAGTAGGTCCAATCCTACTCATACAACCTAGGACTAATTAATGACCCTAAACTAATAAGTTACAATCATGGTTAAGCAAATAACATCCAGGAAGAACTAAATCATAATTCATAATATTTGTGAATTTTTATAATTTTAAATAGTAACAGAAAGTAATGTAGACACACAATAAAATATAAAACAAGAGGTGAAGACGCTACAATTTTCAAATCTAAACCTTGAATTTTAAATTAATATTCTTTTAATTTGAAAGAATTATGTTGTTCCCTTGTAAAGACGCCAAAAATATGAGCCGATGTACAGTAAAGCACTAGATATCATGCAAGTTGTGTGTTAATCAAGTAGTATATGAATTATGAGTTTGTGTACCGATCCTACAAGAAATGAATTAATTCTCAAATAGTCCAATTACTAGATTGCTAATTGTATCGTTAGTTCAAAATGTGTCAAAGGATTTGAAGGGTTTTCTGATGTCCAAATTTTGCAAAAGTAAAAAACTAACATATTTGAGTTTTTTCTAGTTTGAAAAACAAGCCTCTTTGAAATGGGTAATATGAATCTTCAATGTTTTTTACAAAAAAAATTCTCTAACTTAATGTTGACAATCAAAGACAATTACTACTTGCTATATTTCTGAATATAAGAAAAGTAGAGCCTCAAATTATGATTAAATATAAGTGTTTCGTTATATACTCTATCTATTTAGAAATTTGATTGTAAGTGGTCATTTATTCAATTTTGTTTCGTTTATGTCCAACAAGATCTATTACTTATGTTTTGTTGTTACTTGGGGACAAGTAACCTTTAAGTTTAAGGGATTTTGATGCGTTATTAATTTTGCACTTGATGTTATATATTTTTTTGAATTTTAAATGATAATATTGCACTTTGAGGAAGATTTTTATTGTTTTTTTAAGGTAGCAAGAAAGTAGAAGAACAAGAGTTGAATTGGACCAGAATGGAGATTGAAATAAGAACATGACTATTGGGTGCTTAGGTGCTTGGCCACTGGTACTTAGGCACCAGAAACCTCCCAACACAAGCTGTTACAGAAGAGGCTAGCGCCTAGACACCCTAACTTGAAACTGACAGTTAGTGCAGTTCAGACTCTGAGAAGAATGTGAAGAAATATGTACGCTTTAATTTCGAAGTGAAGGGGGGTTTTCGATTACATTTTCTTCTGTCATTTTTCTGAGATGGGAATTGTAGAAAAAGTCCAAGGAAAAACAATCCAGTTGAGAGAAGTGAGAATTTGAGAGATTTTGTGTGATTAAATACTTGTAATCTCATCTTCTTAGGATTGAAGGAAGGGAGATAAGTTCTAAAGTCTTGTTTTGTAATTTCTTTCATTTTCTTTGTAATACTTTGGTATTGTTATTTCTCTTTCAATCAATTAATCAAGTTGGTGTGTTCAAGAATGCATAGTGATTAAACTATCCTTTCTTCCTTGGAATGGGGAGATAGGAAGGATGAATATGGAAGTTTCTTTATAGATTTGTGTTGACTAACAATGGATAATGCTTAATTTGTTACACTTCATTTACATTTCATTTTGGCCAAGTGAGGTGTTAATATTTGTCGTGAGTTACCAATCTCAAAAGAGATGGAGATAGTTTTGATAGTTAATCACAATAATTTGGTGCAATAAAAATATATCTACTAAATTAATGCAAACTTATAAGGAGATATTTGAGCATGGGTTAAAGGATGGTATAAGGGAACTAATATGATTTTTAGCCATTTTTCCTTGTTCCACCGGAATGGAGTAAGGAAAATTTTTACTCTTGTTTGTCATCCATATATTCATTTAACTTTCTCATTCATTGACTTATTGAACCATTTCAAGGAAGATCTACTCAAATACTTGAAGAACTCTTTTCCTTCTATGTTGACAACTTAGAATTTCTTTTAAGACTTAAAATAAATCAACATTGCAGGCTAGGATCAATATTTATAGGCTAAATTCTTTCTTAATTAGATTCATCTCGTTTTCTGTGGGATCGAAAACTAGACTCTAATCCTGGTACTACTGATAAGCCACATATGTTTGCATGAGCCACCAGCCTACAGATGCCATCGCAACTCACTAATATCACCTATGTGGCTCACAGCTCACACAACTCTCAACTCCAACCTATGAAGCCTTTAGACGTCATTATAGTTATGGGTGTCATTGCAGCTCACCACTACAGCCTACATGACTAACTACGGTCTACGTGGCTAACAGCTCGTATAGCTTCAGAATCCAGCCTTTACAGCCTATGGATGTCATCGCAACTCAACATTATGACCTAGGTGACCAACTACGACCTGCGTGACTCATAGCTTGTGTAGCTCCTGATTTCGGTCCCTGCAACCTACGTACGTCATCACAACCCACCACTATAGCCTACTTTACCAACTATGGCTTAATGGCCCGTAGCTCATGAAACTCCTGATTATGACCCCTGCAGTCTGCAAACATCATCACAACTTACCTCTATGACCTATGTGGCCCGCTACTGCTTAAGTGGCTCACAACTTGTGCTGCTTCTTATTCCAAATGTTTTAGGGATGTCATCGCAATTCGTAGTCCAAGTGCAAGTTTAGATTAAAAAAAAATAGGAATTATAAAAAGTTTAGATTAAATATGCTGTGGTTCATCTTTTACACAGAGGTCGGAGCATACATCAAAATCAATCTTAGTTTTATGCATTGCCTCGCCCTTAACCTCAAAGCCTCCATCATCCTTATCCTTCCACCTTCAATTGCAACACTCTCCACCAACCAAAAGGCAATTTTAAATGTTAAATTATTATATTTAAAATTACTTTTAAATTTATGTTCTAAATCAATGTAAATATTATGTTTTGTAAATTAAAATAATAGCAATTAAATATTAATTTAATTGGCTCGTTAACTAAAGTTTTTCCACAGCAACCATAGCACCCTTCTTTTTTCTTTATCATTTATTTGCTTACAATAATATTGATGGTGATTAGGGCTGTAAACATTGACTCGTGTTCGGCTCGCTTGATATTGCCTCGTGTTTGAAATCGGCTCGTGTTCGAAATGACTCGTGAAGGGTGTGGTCGTGTTCGGCTCGAATAATCTTTTTCTGCTCGAGTTCGGCTCGGAATTGGAGGAATCGACAGAGGAAGATGACTCAGAAACGGAAGAGGAAGAAGAAGAGTGAACCCTAAGCTCTTGCCGCCGAAATCCTTTCGCGATTTTGAGAGGAGAAGGAGATGACTTGGAAGAGGAGGAGAGCAACGAACACGACAAACCCTAAGCTCTCTCTGTCGAAACCCTTTTGCGATTTTGAGAAGAAGGAGAAGAGTCGGAAGAGGGAGAGACAGTCCAACTCGAGACCATTCGAGGGAGAACACTCGGTCGAGTAACGAGTTAAGGTTTTTTTTAGTTTTATACTTATATATTATACTATATTAATTATATAATTCATATTATATAAATATATAATATTTATATAAGTAATATTTATTAATAATTTTTTATATATTATAATTTATAGGATTTAGTGTTTTAAAATTTGATGATTTTTTTTATTTAAAAAATTTTAATTAATTACAATTTATAATATTTAATTTTATGAATATGTATTATATGTGTTTGTGTGTATTTATTTATTTATTTCTTTTCGAGCCAATTTGAGCCGAACACGAGCGAACAAATGTTCGTTCATGTTCGACTCATTTATATTTCGAGCTTAAAACTTTGTTTGTGTTCAGCTCATTAAACTTAACGAACGAGCCGAACACGAGCTGCTTGCAAACAACGGGCCAAATTGACAGCCCTAATGGTGATAGGTACTAGGGATGAGAATCTGAGAATTACTTAAAACACCAATCCTAATAGAGCTATGATCAACCCCAATCAATAGCTTAAATTTCTAATTAAAAGAAAATCTTCTTGAATTACATAAATAGGACCTAAATTATGCATACTAACATTATTTTTAGATATCGAATACATGTACTTACATGTGCCAAAATTTTAAACGTTACACATGTAATTGACTACTAACTTTTTAATTAGGTTTAGGTACAATCTTAATTTTCCATGAAATTAGGTAAAATCTTAATATGTTATGAAATTATGGTCCAATGGTCGGCTATGTACATGTTGGAAAAAATAAATAAAAAGAAAACCCTAGGAAAGTACAAGGGTTGCACTCCTTTCACTGTTCAACGTTGAATTTAATGCAAACAAAATATCCTTCCTCCTTTTTTTTTTTTTTTTTTTTTTTTTTTTTGTGGAAAAAAGTGAACATTTATGAACATAATATCAATTAAAGTACAATTGTCGTACAAGGATCTTTCCCATGAATAGGGTTGTTTTACATTTCGAGCTCAAAAAGTGTGTTCGTGTTCGGCTAGTTTGCTTAACGAGCCGAACACCAGATGGTCACGGAAAA
>NW_018164844.1:909255-952369 GCF_001263595.1 Phalaenopsis equestris | reverse complement strand
AAAATTATTATTTATATTAAAACAGCATTTGAATCTAATTTAATAATTTTTTTTCTATTTTCTTAATCAATATTTTAATTGGTTATAAATCTTTGTAGCCTTGTAGTCAATTAGATTTTCTTAAAATACTACTTAATATATAAACTTGATGAGTAGTATTTCGAGCCAAAACGAGCCGAACACTAACGAACACATCTTAGTTTGTGTTCGGCTCGTTAACTTGTCAAATGAAATTAACGAGCCGAATACGAGCTTCTTAACGAGTCGAACACGGGCTGTTCGCGAACAATGAGCCATTTTGACAGCCCTACCCATGAGGATTCAAAGATGATGCTAATTTGAAATCAATCACTAGCTTTCAAAACCTAATTTTTATTTAGAAAGAGAAATTTGAAAGTTAATTTTTTTAAAAAAAAAATATTAAAGTTTTAAATGCAAAAGTACTAGCTATAAATGTTTAGTTTGTAAAATAAAATTTTGTGCTAAGGTTTTAATTATAAAAAAAATTATTAATTGGAAACATGTGTGGTTTAAAGCCTATTTCAATAGCATGAAAGCCCTATTTAAAACTCAAGGGTATATGTCTATGGCTAAGGAAATTTCAAAATTGATTAATTTCATTTCTCTATTAGATTGAAAAATATCATCTTTGGGGGGGGGGATATGTTTATTCCTTTAATCTTTAGTTAATATTCCTCCATGAGCAAAGATAGACTCTTTTGATATCAATATCACTACGCTTTGTTTTAAATACAAGTGTGTCCACCACTAAATACTAAATAAAGTTGGAGAATATCACAAACAAGAGTTTCACAAGATTTGTGAGAGAATCTTAGTTGCATCATTCCATTTACAAATTATTCATTCATACGAGGAAAAAAAATTTAGCCTACCTTAATTTGACTGCGCTAAACACATAATTTTCTATTCCAATATAATAAAGATTTAACAAGAGAAATAAAAAGATATAAGTAAAACCTAAATTTCACAAATTGAATTTCCCTGAAATAGTTTTGTCCAAGTCTTTTTCTCCTTCATCCTAACTACTCTCTTGATCCACTACCCCAAGACTCTTTTAAATCTCTTTCTCACTCACTCACAAACACTAAAACATACTCTCTAGTACTCCATCTATACTGCATAAGAAACCTAACTCTCTCCAACAAGCCTCTAAAGAAATCATGCCCTCCCAACCATCATTTCCCCCAAAGAATTTGAAGTTCAGGAAAAATAATTGAACAATTGAGGTCATAATGCAACATCAGTACTATTATGGCGTCTAAGCGTTGGAATTTCTCTAAGGTGCTCTAAGACTGGCATTGAGGCTGATGTGTAGAAAAGAATGCATTTTTTATGGATGAAATTTCACTCTAAGGAAAGATATAGTTATGTATTTTTTGCATGTACAATAAGTATTAGAAGTGGAGCAAAGTGAAGATGAAATTGAGAAAAGTTGAGGTAACTTGGAGCTAAAGAGGACACAGTTCACTAGCGACTTGACGTCTGATTTTTTAGGTGTCTAAGCGCCAGTCCCATACCTGGGAACTCGAGAGGTTGGCGCCTAAGCGCCAGCCAGTGGGAGCCTAGGCGTCCGTTCACTAGTACCTTGGCGCCAAATTTATTGGGCTCATATGTGTTCATACCACATTATGTAGTATGATAGATTAGCGCCTAAGCGCCAGCCCCGTGGCGCCTAGGCACCAAAAACTGTTTGAGCAGTTTTCAGCAGTTCCTATACACAATGTGAGGAGTTACTCAACTCGATAAAAGAGCTCTTTGGGGAAGAAAAAGTTTTTTGGTGAATGAGAAAGTAGGGGTTGTTGTAGGAAGGAATAGGATAGGTTTCCTTGAGCATTTGGTGAGAAATTTGAGTTGAATTGTAAAGAGAGTGTTCAGAAAAGCAGCAAGGGAGGAGGAAATCCTTGTAAGAGCATTTTTAGAGCTTTGTAAGGAGAGAAAAAAAACTAAGTATTGTATATTTTATTTTATTGGATTTTCTTGTTTCAAATTGTGCTTTGTGGTGTGTTCTTCAAGTTTTCTGAGTGGATCTCTTTTACTTTTCCTTGTAATGGTTGAGTAGGTTGCATAGGAGTGCAAAGTGCTTCAAAAATTGGTTTTTAATCTTGAGTGTAATGGGCAACTTTTTGAATTTCATTTACTTTTCATTCTAGCAAATTTATTAGTTAAAATGTGTTGTGATCCATAATAACTCAGGAGAGCTATGGTAGAACGACTAGGCTATTCACATTGATCTATAGGGTATAGTGCAAGCACTTTGTAAAGAGATACAAATGTTAAGGTTATAGTCTTTGATGGGTTCAAGTTGGGTTTTAAGAAATTAAAACAAATTTAACTAAACTTCTTTATGCTCTCGGAAGAGGGTAAAGAAGAGAGTTTATTCTATTTGTCACTAGCCACATTCACAATTGACACTTAACATTTTCCACACTACCACTTAAGCTTTTGCAATGGAAGGTGGCTTTATAACTTGATTATCACCAAACCAGTTAGGATAAGTAAGATCCTTGTAGGAGTTAACCTGTAAACTAGATTGCATTTCAGTAGGAGTAGTTTGTAGGACCTTTAATTAATTTCAATTCCAGGCTAAGAACTAAACTTAGTAGGTTATGACTTCTCTTAAGTCTAATTCCATCACTCCCAGTGGATCGATATTTTGGACTCAAAATCCAATATTACTGATACAACAAGTACACTTGCGTGAGACCCCTACACTTGAAATTAGGGCTGATATTAAATTTTTAGCGTCATTGTCAGGAAGTGACGTTGTAGTTAACTTAGGAGAAGTTTAGTTGAACCATTTAGACCTAGACTCGGAAATATGTATTATTAGACTTTGTGTGTAATAAGGATATGGTGATGAGGTGATATTCAAAACTATTAAAGAAAAGTTTAATGAGATATAGTAATCTTTTTCAAAATAAGTGAAGAAAAACAACAAAATCAAAATAAAAAGAAAAATTGGAAAAGCCTTAGTGAAAAAAGAAAGATCTTTTTGAGATTTACAGAAGAAGTTTGAGGTTATGCTTGATTCTAACAATTAGTGCCAACCTCCTTTCTAAAAGTTATAGAACCATGAACCTCTCTAACTTTAGGTTTGAAATACTGATTTTCAAAAAGATAATAACTTAAATAATGTTGGTTGGTTGTTTTTTCTAATAAAATGATATATTTTTTTAGAGAAAGATTTTGCTTATGTCAATTTTGTTCAACTAATTTATTCTTGACTATATCGAAGGTGAGTTAATAAGGGTTAGAATGGAAAATTAGGGATTTCAATAAAACTTTAATTTTAAGGAGAGATTTATGTATCCTGCAAGTTTAATTACTTTATTACTAATGGACCTTGATATCCTAAATTTGAATTACCATTAATTTTCATAAGTTCTAACTTTTGATATTGAATTACGTGATGACAAGTAATATGAAAGTTTGGGGGTATTTGATGTGCATCAAATGTGCATGATTTTTAATTTTTATTTTATATTATTTGTGTCATTTTCTTACTTTTTAATGATCTTTACGATTGTATATTCAATGTATATGTAATTATGCAACTTGGTGAGCAAAGAAAATCAAATAGACATACAACAGGCTGAACTGGTACCTAAGCACCAGCCTCAAGTGCTTAAATGCCTGAAATAGGTGTCCCACACACCCTGTACTAGATTCATATGTGCTTAGGAGCCATTTTTGGGCGCCCAAGAACCGAAAAGAAGATAAACAAAAGCTTAGGTGTCAAATCTAGCGCCTAGGCACGGGCATGTATGGGATTACAATTTGGATGACTCAATTTGCATCATTTTGAGCCAGGAAAGATAAATTAGAGCATAGCAAAGAAGTATAGACTCTCTCTCCATAACTCTCACCAGTGTCTACCAGTGTGTTTCTAGTAGTTAAAATTTTGTATGAGCGAGAGAATTTTGTGAGGAATTGAGTAAGGAGTTATGGGATTCTATTGTAATTTGTATTGTATGTCATTATACTCTTATAGAGAAGAAAGGAAGAAATTTATCGTATGTCATTTTATTGTAATTTTTTTTTTGTTGAGAATGTGTACTCTAAAAGGCATGTGTATGCGTGGGATTACAATTTGGATGTGTTAATTTACATCATTTTGGGCCAGGAATGATAAATTAGAGCAGAGTGAAGAAGTTTAGACTCTCTCTCCATCACTCTCACCAGTGTTCTCAAGTGTGTTTCAAGTAGTCCAAATTCTGTACGAGCGAGAGGAGGTTTTTGTGAGGAGTTATGGGGATTCTATAGTAATTTGTATTGTATGTCATTCTACTCTTGTAGAGAAGAAAGAAAGATTTATAGAAGTATAAAGGGTGTATTATATTAGTTTTATAATTGCTCAACTCTTGCATTTATTTTGCTTTTATAATGAAATGTTTATTTTGTTGTTTCAAGGCATTAGTAGCAATTATATTTCATTTTGTCCTTTGAATCAGTAATTTGTGAATCTTGTGTTTAACTTTGATGTTGTGATTAAACTGAGGTTGTGTGGTGGTGATGTTTTAACCTTTCACTCTTCACTGACTCTCAATATGGCCAGTTGATATGTTAATATGTTCTGTGATCTAGTTGTGTAGGAACAGGCTAGTGGAGTAAATATATCAATTCACATTCACATGGGAGAGTAGAGGTATAGCTTCTAGGTCAGTGCAGTCATAAAAGAAAATATGGTATTCTGAGAAATTCATTTGATTTTGGGAGCTAAATCTCTTGGATTTTCAAACCTTGTAGACGCCAAGGAGGGGATAAGTAGGAGATCCGTTTTTTTATTGTCGCTCATAATTTTATCACATGGTTAAACCTATATTTCAAAGATCTAATTCATTGATGAATCATTCAATTGATATAAAACCTCACAGTTAATTATCACTTAGGTTTTAATCTTTGGCAAAAAATAGAAATAACAAATTTAAAATACAAAAAAATTTGAACACTTCAGGCTAGACTTAAAACCAAAAGAATAGAACTTTTCTTATTTTGAAAGGTTAAGTTGTCCTCCATGAGATAGATACACAAATTCATAATTTGTAGATCACTTGATCGACACTTATACTTATATGATTGTTGGTGATTCACAATATTTTGGGCATCCACTCCAAAGAATTTTAACAAATTTTTTTGCATTTAATTTTAGAGAAAACTTTTACAATATATATATAAATATAAGAAAAGAAATAATAAAAGAAAGACATAAGACACAATTTTCTATGCATTTTTCTCGCTAAAAAATGCTTGCATGTATTCAAATTAGAATATATTTTGTCATTTAATTCTTCTCATTGAAGAAATTGGTTGAACTATAATTCTATTTAAATCAAGGTTGAACTAATCCAAATTAGCTTCAAATTTGAAAGTTTGTAATTTAAATATTATAATATTTTTTTAATTATTATTATTATTGTGAGCCTTTTTACAACAATTTAACTCGAAGGTGAGTCCTTCATGTTAGGGAGGCAATCCTCTACAAATCCCACTCCTACAATTTTTGCTATTAAATATTACATTATAATCCATATGTGGTCATAAAACAAATTTTGAAAAGGGATAAGATTTCATTTTAAACACAATAGTTAAGTAAAAATAAGGGGCATTTAAATACATACCACTCAATTCCTTTTCATGTACTTATCTAACACCCCAAAAAAAAATTACTTTTTACAATTAAACCACAAAATTTTCATATCTCATAGAAAAAAAATATCATCTTTTTAACTTAAAAAAAATAAAATACAAATTCATAAATAATATGACTTGCATATAAAAATTAAAATTTAGGCATTAGCTATGTTGTAATTTTTGAAATAAAAAAGTAGTGTGTGATATGATATATATATATATATATATATATATATATATATATGTATATATATATATATATATAGGTAGCTTAAGAATCTTTAAACGTAAATATGAAGATTTTTGGTCTTTTTTGTCCTTTTTTTCAATCAACATTTATGAGGGGCTAGATTTGCAAATGGCAAAGTTTCAGGTCCTATTTATGGAAATAGCCCAAATTTGGCAGCATAAGAATTTTTAGCTTAAGAATCTTTAAATGTAAAAAATGACTATTTTGAAGGCTTTTAGAAATAATTTTTTCTTCTTCGAGCCAACATTTATAAATAGCAATATTTCAGGTGCTGTCTATGCAAACAGCCTTAATTATTTCCCAGCTTAAGAATCTTTAAATGTAAATATAAGAATTATGAAGGGTTTTGGTAATTTTTTTTCCTTTTTTCAGTCAGCATTTATGAGGTTCGCGGAACCCGCGGGCAGCAGGGCTGTGTTTCCATTTCGAACGAAAGCTACATATAAGCACGAGAAACTCGACTCCCCAAGAGAGAAACTGAGACTTTCAAACCCGGGGGGAAAAAAAGGAAACACTGCGGCTGTTTTGGAGCTGCTTCTCTTCAGAATTCTCTGTGCTATGGAGATGAAGAAGAAGATGAGTTGCTGAAGTGAGGAGAAATGGAGAGTAGGAGAAAGGCAGCTTTTTTTGTTTCGGCGATGTGTGGGCGGGAAGCGGAGGCGGTTTCGAGGGATGGAAGTCGGTATAGTTTGACGGGAGGTGTGCTTCCGGCGCTGGGGGAGAGCGGAAGTAGGAGACTTAAGCTCCGGTCCTTCGTTATATCGCCTTATGATAAAAGATACAGGTATTGTTTTTCTTCTTCTTCTTCTTCTTCTTCTTCTTCGTTTTTGAGGCAATGGACTCTGTGTTCTGGTTTTGAAATATAAATTATTCTTTTTTTTTTTTGGTGTTTTTAATGAGTAAATTTTGAGAGAAAAGTGATGGTTTTGTTTTCTAAGTTTTCTTAAAAAAATGATTTTTTTTTTTGTTGCATTGTGACTTCTCCTTATTTTCAGTCTCTGTTAGTTTTTGCTTCAGCTGAAGCCCTTTGTTTAGATATTCCTCTGCTTGTCGTATGGCCTGTTTAGTTGCTTGTAGATTGAAATTAAGCTTATTTTAAAAAAATTGCTTTTTTTCAGGATTAATCATTTGGTTGGATGTAATTAGAATCAATTTGAATTATTAAAAAACAAAAGGTTTGGTTTTAAACGGCAAAAAATCTGTCAGCTATAATGGTTTATTTTTCCAAAAAAAGATAATGAATATTGTTTTAAGCTTTTTTTATTATAATCTTATATTAAACAATTGCACACTATAGTTGTGGATTTGTGTGTTGGCCATAAATCAGAGCTTTGTGTTAGTATACCACATAGGCTGAAATGCCTGCAAACTGATGATGAGAAAGGGAAGTGAGTGGAGGATAGCCCTCTTCTATTGCAGTTCACAAAGGAATTTTTGGGAGAGGAAGAAAGGGTCCCCACTCTAGGTTTTGTAGTAGGAATGGGATGTTATTTTCACAGGTTATAATGAGACAAATTAAATAATGATACATAAGAATTTAAAGAAGGGTTGACCGTTGACCCCATTCATTTAGGGTGTTGACTCATGTCGACCATAATGTTTGTCAAACTTTGTTAGGCTGATTCTTGCAGTAGCGTATGAATTTTGGCGTGCACTGGGGAATTGTGAGTTGAAATTGGCTAGGTGGGCAATTCACCTGGGTCAAATTGGCTATCGGGCGAGCTACCTATTACATATGTTCACCGGTATGTATGGTGAACGGTGGAGATGTATTTCACTATACATACTGGTGAACATATGTAATATTTTCTTTAATATGTGGGTCTCAATGATGAGACGACATATGTGGGTCTCAATGATGAGACGACATATCGTAGGGTGAGCTGCCCAAGTTGCATTGAACTATTTACACAGCTGAGTATGATTCTATTCAGTCTCAGTCTTGCTGGTTGTGTTCACCCAATCGTCATGTCAAATTAATGTTGCAGTGTAATGAGTATACATTGTGGTTTTAATTAATTTGTATTTTACCAAGTTAAGCAGAACAAACAAGGCAGCAGGAAAAAGAAATATTAGTAACTAATATAAAAGCAACTATATCTTTATTCAAGCATTATGGTGATTAATGAATGCATGAAAAGCCTTATGCTAGAATCTAATAGTCAAATTTTCACCTTCTGCAGAGCCTGGGAAACATTTCTGATTTTCTTGGTGATCTATACCGCATGGGTATCTCCATTTGAGTTCGGTTTCATCTCAAAGCCAACTCGGCCTTTATCTATCGTTGATGACTTAGTCAATGTATTCTTCACAATAGATATTATCCTCACCTTCTTTGTAGCTTATCTTGAGACCACAACCTATCTTTTCATTGACAATCATGTGAAGATTGCGCAGAAGTACTTGTCCAGCTGGTTTATTCTGGATTTCGTGTCCATTATACCTTCAGAAATTATTCGCAGGATGCTGCCAACAAAGCTTCAGTCCTACGGATTCTTCAACATGCTTCGGCTATGGCGTCTCAGAAGAGTCAGTTCGCTCTTTGCTCGGTAAAGTTGTCTTGTTTGCGTTTTCTCTGTATTTTTTATTTGTTTTTAAGAACATTTGATGTTAACGGTTTATCTTGTTAAGAATTTTAAAAAAATGCCTTTTTGGAAGTTGTTAGAGGTTAAGAGATTAATGTTCGTAGTGGATTTCACTAAATTGCTCAGATTACAATTATGGGAGATGATGTTTAAATGTTAGAAGAGCAACCAACAAAAATAGAAGTTACAAATTTATCCATGGAAAATCTCACGGAAAAAGCTTAGAAATAAGCTCTTAACATTTTCGCATATTTAGAATATTTCATAATTGTGAGTATCAACTAATTCGTTTAGTATAGGCTTTGGAAGTTATTGCCAAGGTTTTTGATTCAATTATAGCCCATACATATAAATATAAATTTCAAACATTAGTTGTTAGATACGTAAATACATAGGATTTGCGTGGTATGCATTTAAATTTACCTAACCTTCTTCTCGTCTGATTTCCAGCTTGGAGAAGGACAGACACTTCAACTACTTCTGGGTCCGATGCATAAAGCTCATTTGTGTAAGTTACCACAACAACACATACATTATGTCCCTCTACTTCACTACTTCGTCTTCTTAACCGCCATTGTTATGGACTCACAGGTCACTCTGTTCGCTGTGCACTGTGCCGGATGCTTCTATTATCTTCTTGCAGCAAGGTATCCTGAGCCCAGCATGACATGGATTGGTGCCACCATGCCGGATTTCCATGAAAGAAGCTTGTGGATTCGGTATGTGACATCAATGTACTGGTCAATCACCACCCTCACAACTGTGGGATATGGAGACCTGCATGCACAAAACACCAGGGAGATGATCTTCGATATCTTCTACATGCTCTTCAATTTGGGGCTCACGGCTTATCTGATTGGGAACATGACTAATTTGGTCGTTCATGGAACCAGCAGAACTAGAAAGTTTGTCAGTCATCTCACACCTGGCTTTACCATAAGGATTAGTATGGATTAAAAGTTACAATTTTGATGCATGTTTTGCGCTGCAGAGAGATACGATTAGAGCGGCATCTGGATTTGCGCAGAGAAATCAACTTCCGGTGCGGATCCAAGAGCAAATGCTGGCGCACCTCTGTTTGAAGTACAGGACGGATTCAGAGGGGCTGCAGCAGCAGGAGACTCTGGATGCGCTTCCGAAAGCGATCAGATCCAGCATCTCGCATTACCTTTTCTATAATCTTGTTCAGAGAGTCTATTTGTTTCAGGGGGTTTCTGCTGATTTGCTTTTTCAGTTGGTAAGAGTTTTTGCTGCAATTTCAGTACTTTCTTCCTGTTGAATTTCGGGGACTTACATTCTCTTTTTTGAATTTTTTTGTTGAAGGTGTCAGAGATGAAAGCTGAGTATTTTCCTCCAAGGGAGGATGTCATTCTACAGAATGAAGCGCCGACTGATTTTTTTGTGCTGGTAACTGGCACTGTGGTAAGTCTTCCTGGATGAGAATTTCAACTTCTTTGAGGGCATAATTTTAACTTAAAAAAATTAAAAATATCTTTTCATGCAGAAGTAAGGCTGTAAATGAACCAATGCACTTGATGAACAACTCGAACTCGGCTCGATTAAAACTTGATCATGTTCGTTTAAATTTGCAAATAAAGAAACTTGAATGTTTTTTAAAATCTTAATGGTTAAATGAGATGAACATGAATGTTCTCAAACTTATTTATTTATGTTCATTAACAAATTCGTTTGTTGTCCAGTAAGTAACTTGTTAAATACTTAATATTAAACTCAATGATCGTTCATATCATGTATAATATATTTTTTTTATAAAATTTGATTAAGTAGAACTTATCTAATTATGATTTAATAGTTATAATATAATATCCATAATATTTTAAAATTATAAATTGATTATTTGTTTACTTAACCCATTTTAAATAAAATAATTAAATCCATTCCTATTTGATTAAGTATTTATTATATTATATAATAATTAGTTAAAATTAATTAAATTATTTAATTATAAAATATTTACACATATTTTAATATTATAATTTGTTTATAATATAGTTATTAATTAATATTTATCAATCAATGAAATTAATTAAAATCAGCAAATAAAAAAATACTAAACTGTGAACCCTACTCTTTTTCTTACAAACTTCGCTTCCCCTCTCTTGTTTTGCCCCAACCATCTCATCTTTGTTACCTAAAACCCTCATTGCATGAACACTATTACTTATTTATATTATTTGATTATCAAAAAAAAATTACTCGTAATATATATTTTTTTCATATTTAATTTGTGTTAGATATTAAATCATAATTTATTTAATTTCTTATTTATTTATATTTATGAAAATCATTTGTTAAAAAATTTATATGAAAATCTAAACACTCGTTCAAACTTTTAATTTGTTTACTAACTTGTTTAAATACTCATTCACTTGATATAAATAGATACAAATCAAATTCAAGTATTGAAAATTTTAAACAAAACTAATCTTGTGCATTATGTGAAACTCAACACAAGCTCAAGCCGAACATGAGCAACTTATAATATTAACAACCCAAGCACAATCTACGATATACTAAACTAGACTCGGCTAAATTAATTAAAATAAAAAAAAAATACAGCATCGTGAACCCATCTCTTTTGCTTGCAAACTTCACTTCCCCGCTCTTGTTTTGTACCAACCATCTCATGTTTGGTGCCTAAAACCGTCGTTGCACAAACACTATTACTCAATTATGTTATTTGATTACAAAAAAATAACTCGTAATATATTTGTTTTCTTATTTAATCTGTGTTAGATATTAATTCAAAATTTATTTAATTTCTTATTTATTTATATTTATAAAATCTTTTGTTAAAAAATTTATATGAAAATCTAAAAACTCGTTCAAAATTTTAACTTGTTTAAATACTCGTTCACTTGATATAAATAAATCAAGTACAAATCAAATTCAAGTATTGAAAATTTTAAACAAAAACTAATCTTGTGCATTATGTGAAACATCAACACAAACTCAAGCCGAACATAAGCAACTTATAATATTAACAACCCAAGCCCAATCTACAATATACTAAACTCAACTCGGCTTAATTAGCATAAACAAGGCGGCATGTATGTAAAAATTGAAGTTCATGCGTTAAACATGTCAATACATACAAAATCATCCTTCTGTTTAATGCCACAATACCAAAACTAAGGTGTCAAACTTCTTTACAGGACATAATAGATCACAGGAATGGGATTGAACAGGTAATTTCTCAATCTATTTGACATTTGGTAGATTCTTCAGATCTGATGTGTTAGAAATGATTGCCTTAAAACAGAAAAATTTTAATAATGGCCATATAAACAGGTTGTTGGACAGGCAAATGCAGGAGAGCTTTTTGGAGAAATTGGAGTACTTTGTTACAGGCCTCAATTGTTCACATATCGAACCAGAAGGTTGTGCCAATTATTGCGGTTAAGCCGCAGCTCTTTTCTAAACATTGTTCAGTCAAATGTAGGAGATGGGACTGTAATCATGAACAACCTCCTTCAGGTTCAATTCTAAACTAGCCAAAAAAAAAAACTCAGTTCTGTAGCTAGAAATCATTTGCAAGCATATATGATGCAAAATTCTTTTTGCATTTCAGTATCTGAAAGAGCAGAAGGACCCAATCATGGAGAGAATTTCGAGGGAGACGGAGAACACCTTAGCTCGGGGTCGAACGGATTTACCTCTCTCTCTTCGCTTTGCAGTCATTAGAGGGGATGATCTGTTGTTGCATAAACTTCTTAAGCGCGGCTTAGATCCAAATGAATCTGACATCAATGGACACACTGCATTGGTAATTTAAGATTTTTATCATGATTCCGATTTATTGCATAAATGATGACATTTTTTGCTTGCATATTTGATTTGTTAAGCAGCATCTGGCGGCGTCGAAAGGAAGTGAGAATTGTGTGCTTCTCTTGCTCGACTATGGAGCAGATCCAAACAGCAGAGGTTTGTCATTAACACATGAAAATTTAGCTTGGAAGATTAAAGACATTAATCAAAGTAGAATTTAAATGTGAGAATTTTGTAATCTTATAAGATATGTTGTTAAGAAAATGAAATTGGACCTTAAATTAGCTATTTACATTAAGATGTGTGCCATGGATGTTTTAGGAAAATCAAACTATATCTTACATGTCACTATATGTCCTAACCATTGTATTTACATTCTTAAAATATCAATCATAAACAAATCCCTTCTTCCACTAATCCTAAATGCTTTCTTGACAAGGAGAAACAAATAGATTAATGATAATTTTAATAGAACTACTTATATGTTGACTATGTTGTATCAATCTGAGTGTTGGGCAGCCAGAACAAGACGCAATATTTTAGCATGGCTCATTTACATATATTACCACCCAATTCTATGTATTTACGTATCTAACACCTAAACTTACCTTTCTAAATATATAAAATGCAAATCTTTACCTTTCTACATATATAAAATGCAAATCTTTCCTATAACTCTTAAAATACCATTATTTTAACTTTAAAAGAGTGAAAAACACATTTTCATGCTTATGAGAGGTGGCACACATATATATTTATGTGTGTGTGTGTGTAAATTCACAAGATTTGAGTGGTGAAATCATAAGAATTAAACGTTATGTATATTAATCTTTTTTTTAACAATGCAACCATCTTACAAAATGCAACAAAATGCGCAGATTCTGCAGGAAGTGTTCCGCTATGGGAAGCAGTGCTCGGAAAGCATGAGCCTGTAATCAAGATGCTGATAGACAATGGTGCAAGCCTTTCTCATGGCGACGTAGCCCAATATGCCTGCACAGCAGCAGAGCAAAACAGCCTAGACCTCCTCAACGACATCATCAACTATGGCGGCGATGTGAGGCTGCCGAGGAAGGACGGGAGCACCGCCCTCCACCTTGCAGTCTGCGAAGGCAACCTGCAAATGGTCCACTTATTGCTCGACCAAGGAGCTGATGTCGACCATCATGACATCCATGGCTGGAGCCCAAGAGAATTAGCCGAACAACAAGGCCATCATGAAATCATCTCCCTGTTCCATACAAAGAAGGCTCCACAAAATGAAAGCACCCTCGCCGGCTGGAAGGAAGACGGCACCTCAATGGGTAACAAATCACTTGGAAGATTCGGGAGGGATCCGGCGATGTTGCCTGAGAATGACAACTCTAGAAGCTTTGGTAACTCATTGCTTGGTATAATGTCGGCTGCTCATTGTCATGATGATAAGAGTGAAGATCAATTGCCATCTTGTAGCTCAAGTTATGTGAAGGATGGATATGGGTATTATGCTGATGGTTACAATCATCATCTTCCTCTCAGGGTGAAGATCAGCTGTCCTGAGAAGAGAGGTTTGGTGAGTAAGCTGGTGCTTCTTCCGAGATCAATGGAGGAGCTTCTTTGGATTGGGGATGAAAAATTTGGTTTTCATGCTTCGAAAGTTGTTACGAAGGATGGAGTTGAGATTGATGATTTGAAGCTTGTAAGAGATGGTGATCATCTTCTTCTTGTCAGTGATTTGTGGAGAGGGAGAAATGGTGGCATTCAAGTGTGAGAGATAGTGTAGGAGTAGATTGAACTTTAGTGCTTATCTGTCTCCTCCAATCATAAGATTTTGATTAGGAAAATTTATTATATGTGAAGGATGTATTCAGACTTCATGTATAACCATGTTGTACATTATCATATATATGTTGTATAACAGCATACAACAATGTTATAAATGGAGTCTGGACTCTCTTGATGTAGGAATTGCAATGCAATGCATACAAGCAATTCATATGTAATTTTTTTTGTTAGTATTCAAATTTTGATTTTTATATATATAAAAATTCAATTTTTTGTGTCACATCAAAAATATCAATATTGTTAACTTTCAAAAAGTGAAATGTTGTTCTTTTTTTATTTTTTATGCATAGATAAGTAAAAATCAAAATTTAAGTGTTAGACATCTCTATAGTTAGAAATGCTATGATATGCATGTAAATTTCAAACTTGTTTTTTTCTCTTGATTTTCTAAGTTTATAATTAGGTGTGTCAACTTTGGCAAGTGTTTCACCCATCTTTATAGGATTGTGAGTTGTTTTGTTTAGCATTTAAAATGCAAGGGATTTCAAATTGTTTAAAATAATTATGGTTTTCATTAATCTTAAAAAACAGCATTATTTTCTTGGAATTATAGAAGAACTGAAGGGCGACTAAGCTACCACCATGGATATATCTATCTATCTATCTATCTATCTATCTTATATATATATGCAATAAGTTTGTTCTATAGAACTTTTTTAATTTTATGTTAGGGATTTTTGGCATTTCATTGATCTCATTGTTGACACTTGATATAGTTAAAATAAATATGCAAAATATCTAAAATTAGCAATCCAATTATTGAATTAATTACTCTTGGAAAACTAAAATAATAAAAATTAAATTTTATTAAGATATGTCGAGAAACTTTTCAATTTTTCCTTCACTTTAGTGTATCTTAATTCATTAATGTTCGGTGCTAAAACTTTTATTGGCAGAGAAATTTTATCTTAGCTCAAAATAATTTCCCAACACACACAGGCAGAAATGTTAGAGACAACTAGATTTATTTACGTTGAAATGCCCTGAAAAGAGAAAAAAATCATTGTGCTTACCCCAATCTAAAAAATCCATTAGATAATTGAGATTACAGAGGTCGACTCTTTTTGTGTGTTAGAGAGGAAGAGATTACAAGATGATGTTGCTAGTTACAATAATAGTAGTTGGCTACAAAATATGTAGTTCATTGTTATAATGATCATAATTGGTCGTAACCAATTACTGGTGGTGGTCGATGCTATCATTGGTATCTAGCGGTGAAATTTGATAATCGGCAGCAAACTTTAGTGTTTTGATGGGAACTTTAATGATCGGTGAAAATCGCCAAGACTTCATGAGTTAAGCTTTAATAATCAACTCATTCGTTTCTTTCTCTTTCTCCCCTTCAAGTGGAAAATGGGAGCCTATTTTTAATTTTTGAGAGGGTCATTTTTGGTAAACTTAATCAATCTACCATAACACTTTATAAGACGATCCATATTAATTTCATTGATCATTGGCAATTTTTTTACATTTAAGTGCTTTAACAACGTCATAATTGAATCATCATTGGCTCGTTTTATTTCTCCCATCATGTTGCTGAATTTGATTATAAGTGTGCTAAATTTTGAAATCATTTGACATTTCAATAGATGCACCGAAGCCTTTAACTACATATTTAATTGCTTGATCTAGGTTGATTTTAACTCGAATTGAATCACTTTCAGTGTCATTGATTTCATATTGTTAAGACATATAGTTTGACTATAAATTTATTAAAGTAAGTGCTCGAATGATCTTCATTGAATTTAAATTTAAAATATTTCTTGCTCTAAATGCATCAAGATTTGTGCTTGATGATAAAATTTCTTGATGGCATATCAACTGCCCCTTATTTCGTACATCGATGTTATTATCTTATGGAGCCTGAAGAATCACCCTAAAGCCCACACTAGCTGCATGGACCGTACTTGAGTTTTTTTATGGTGCGGTGCACTCATGTTGAGGTATACAACGCCCCTCACACCAGTTTCGAGTGCGCCTGTGCTTATCCAAGAATTCTTCCCAAGCAAATGTCACCCTTACATCAATTTTTTATGCGCCCTCACTCAGTTATAAGGAGCACGACATTCCCGCACCAAGGAGTGGCGCGAGTGCCAGGTGTTGTTGACTCTTTTGATTCGGTTTAAAGTCTCTATTCGGTTGATGATATACACACTCTATTTATGTGTTTCTTTGATATAGGTTCTTTTAAAGGTGAGAAAAGTTGTAAATGAGGATTCTTGCATGCATTTCTCGTATAAGAACGAAATGAAGAGTTTGGAGCGAAGTTTTGAAAGTTCCATTGCTTGCAGAGAGGAGATCTGAGTGAGCATTATGCACATATATGAAATTCCAAGTGAAAATTTTTTGGTGGTATAGCTCCAGGGTATTTTTCCCTTTTTTTGGTTTTTCACGTTAATTTTTGGTGTGCTCTTTTTGAAATTGTTTCGTTTTGGTTCTGTTGAATTTTTTATTCTATTTTTTTCTCAAATCAGTGCAATCTTATTTGACGGTGTGGCTTTGATTCTAATTGGATCGAATCCCTAGTAAAAGGTTATTCACATCATCTCAACTTATGCTTGTGTCATTCAAAAATATAACTTGTTGGATAAGTCTTCGTCATAATTTTAGATATTTTAGAAATTTGCAAGCTACTTGGAATGAGAATATTTAATATTTTCAAATTATCCAAATGCACTCATTGATGTTTCATGCATTTCTCTTAAATGTTAAAATTGAGTCTACAATATTAAAAATGGCAATAGATACTTTTGAAAAATATTTGATTATGTTGTCTTTGTCACTACTAGCAGTGGTTGTACGCTTCTAGGTTCATAGGCATGATTGTCTGGGTGCACATGTATGTGCATCGACATGTACATGTGTGTGAGCATATGAACATAATAGTGTCCCAGACAAAGTAGCGAGATCCTTAGGAGAGTGCTAGCATGAGTGGAATGTAGCAGCGTGTGCGAGGGCACATAAGCGTTGCAAAGAGCGCATGTGAACACTTGGGTGTGCACGAGTGCACCTACATGGGTGTGCTCATCTACTCCTATGTCAAAGAGTGAGCACGTGGGGGTATGTAAGCGGGCACGTAGGCGCTAGCACAAGCGTGTGAGGGGCAATTTGCAAAATTATTTGTGTGTGGGTATGTGTGTGTGTGTGTTTGCATGTACGCACCCATGGGTTTGCCAGCAGAGCGACCCTTCAACTTTGAAATTTTTTTTTCTAAAATTTCAACTATAAATACCACTCTTGAGGGGCATAGAAGCCACACACCTGCTCTATCTACTATAGTTTTGTTGTCCATATGTAACAGTTGTTTAATTTCTTTATGCTATTGTTGACTAATTGAATTCATAAAATGGTGGCTACCTAACTTCAGAGAGTTTTTGTTTTCAAACATTGTTCCTCATAAAGGAGATGATTGATACCCATAATAATAAAATTTTGGTCTTCCCTTAAAAGATGTAATGATCAGGCAATCTTTTATATAAACTTGATCTTTAGCTTGATATTATTGATATCGGTGATATTAATAGCATTGTGAAAGTAGAATATTCTTTATTGAAGGTATAGACATTGGCTTTGATTTCATTAAAATGAACTATGTTCGAGACAAATGCTTAAATTATGTTGTAAACTTCATTGATAAGAAAATGATCTGATGGAAGTCAAGATCTTTTAAAGCCATAAAAGATCCCTAAAATTATTTGGTCATGTTGTTATAGAGTATGATGATCTTGTGTAGATCAATAATTTTGTATATTGCTTTAAGATAAGATTTTTTTTGAAAGATCTTTATTAAAATTAGTGATTTTAATACTTGATGAACCCTTGATCTTCATGTAAGAGAGTTAATTTCTAATAATTTGATTC
Organism: Phalaenopsis equestris; assembly: GCF_001263595.1. Taxonomy (NCBI): domain Eukaryota; kingdom Viridiplantae; phylum Streptophyta; class Magnoliopsida; order Asparagales; family Orchidaceae; genus Phalaenopsis; species Phalaenopsis equestris. The sequence continues at coordinate 934,408 of NW_018164844.1, read as the reverse complement.
CAAGAGAAGATATAACCTTTATAAGTCTTGTAAGAAATCAAACATGCAACAATTGAGATATTGCCCCCGGTGGAAACATTGTAACATTGAACTCTTCTTAGGCTTAAGCCTTCTAATGCTTTGTAAGTGTACATATACTTTTTGAGGCTTAAATTCTCTTGACAATTTTTAAAATTTACCCATATTTTCTCATGTTCATAGCCTTCTCAGATTCTTTTGGCGTACATGTAACTTCGGAGATTTATAGTCGTTCGAGATCTTTTTTTAATGCACATGTTTCTTCTGAGGCTTATAACTTTCTAAATTTTGTTTAATGGAGACCTTGTCAACCACTTAATCTCATAGATTCTTTCTAATGATGACCATGTCCACTACTAGCTTCTCATTGAGGCAACCTCATGGACATGCATTTTAGGGGTACGAGTGGAGATATTGTCTATCATTTGCTTTTAATGGGTCTTTTTAGTGAGTATTGTGCTCGCTAATAGCTTACCATTAAGACTACCTCATCGGCATGTCTTCCAAAGGTATAAGTGGGGAATTTTTATATCACTTTCCCTCTAGAAGTATTTATAATGATGATTGTGTCCACTAATATCTTCTCATTTAGACTACCTCATGGGTGTGTCTTTCAAGAGTATAAGTAAATATTGTGTATCTCACTTACTTGCAATGGGTATTTCTAATGAGAATTGTGCTAAATACTAGTTTTCTATCAAGACTACCTCATTGACATATTTTCAATTATATACGTTGAGACAGTCTGCCACATGCCTTTAAGGGGTCTTTCTAGTGAGAATTTACTAGCTTACCGTTGAGGCTAATGCATAGGCATGTCTTCTAGTGAAATAAGTAGAGATTTTGTATGTAACTTGCCCTTAAGGGTTCTTAATTTGATAATATTTTAATTTGCTATAAACTCCTCTACAAAGAACTTGGTGAGTTCGCTAAATGTATGAATAGTTTTTTTTAAGAGGGAATATAACTAAATACTTGCTCGACCTTTGAGGGTGGCAAGAAAAAGTTAGTTGAGAAACTTATCATACTCTTATTATATCTGCATGATGGCTCTATAGTGGTCAATGTTTTCATATGGGTCAGATATCCCATTATATGAATCAATATTTGGGAGTTTGAATTATATTGGAATTGAGTGTTGGAGTACTATCAGTCAAGGGTGAAAACTCATGAGAGCTACGTTGAGCAAAGAAAATGACTTTTGTCCCTTTGAGAGAATTCTTCTTAAATCACAATCCATAGTACCATGAATTATATTATGAAGTTGAGCTAAATTCTCCAAGGCAATTGGAAGTTTTAAATTTGGTTTGGATACACGAGATGGATGTGTAAAACAAGCAATATGTAGTAGGTCAGCTTTCTGGGTCGGTAGAGGAAGAGCTTCAATATGAGGAGGGACAGTTTGAGGAGCGTTCTCTATGTCACTGTCTCTGATTGGTGGTTATTCTTGTTGTATATGAATTTTGATTTGTTCTAATACTGGTTATGGAGCTCACATAGAAGCTAATAATCTCATTTTGGAAACCCTCATTTTTGTATATTGTCTTCTAGAGTCAAAGAAGATGTATCCTTACCAGCAGGGTGATGTCCATCAGGGAAAAAAGATGTAGAGGCTTGTCATCCCTTATTACAGGATTTTCCCCTGAAATGGTTGACATTAGAGTGGGAGGATCCATAGTTACAAGAATTATGCTTCTTAGCCATTGAAATAGTGCTCACACTTCTATAAATGCGAGATTACCATTCCCACAAATTACATCAAACTGTTGGGTGCTAGAAAATTATCAATTGTAGAAAAATCTTTTATCTTAGCTCAATATGATTTTCAACACACTTGGACAAAAATGTAAGGGACAACCATATTTTTTACGTGAAAATGCCCTAAAAGTAAAAAAAGGCATGGAGCCTAGACCAATCAAAATAATCCACTAATAAATTGAAAGTACATATGTTTACTCTAATCTTCTATTAAGAAAAATGAAATTACAAGACGGTGTTGTTGGCTAAAAATGCAACAGTTGGCTACAAAAGTTTTAGTTGATTGTTATAATGGTTGTAGTTGATTGCAGAAAATTACTGGTAATGGTTGATGGTGATCTCTGCTAGTTGACAGTAAACTTTCGTAGTCAAGACTTCAAGTGATAAACTATAGTATTCAGCTCGCTCTCATCTATTTTTCTCCCCCTTTTCTGAGGTGAAGAATGAGGGCATATTTATAGTTTTTAGGGGGGGTCATTTTATTGTATTCAATCAATCTCCCAAAGCACTCTATCAGACGATCCACATTAATTCTCTTGATCACGGGTAATTTTACTAAAATTTAAGTCTTGTAACGACATCAGAATTGACCACAAACTAGCATGCCAAAATTGATACATCAAATACTTTTACTAAACTTCAAGTGCTTGATATATGCTTAGTTGAACTCAGATTGAATCATTTTCAATGTTATTGTTTTCGTCTTGCCGAGACGCTCAATTTGACTATAAATAAATTGAAATTGGGGCTCAAATGATCTTTGATTTGAATTTAAATTTAGAATATTTTCCTCCTCAAAATGTATTGAGATTCATCATGCTTTCTTGTCCATTATTAAACATTAAGAAAATTAACATCTAATTTATCTCACACAATAAAACACTATCATTATTATATAAATGTTAAATTTTTTTAACACGGTCAGAGTAACTCTTCCTATATCATAACATTCGAGTGCAAACTTCTTAAAACTCGCAAATTTCTACTTGTAGATGAAAGGCATGATGGGATTTTAAGCCTTTCACATGATCAAGCACAAATGTTGATTAATTTTTTGGATTTAAAACTCTTAAAAAGTTAATCAATGACTTCTATTTTTTTTTTAAGGAGCAAATAAACTCAAAATAATGCAGAACTTGGGGCAATAAACTGCATGTCATACGCATGAATTTGTATCAAAAGTGTTATCTTCTTCTGTTTACGTGCATATTAGCTGTTTATGGCGCTCAGTTTTGTAGAAGGTTTGAGATATGGGAACTAACCCAAACGCCCCATTTTCTCTGCATTTGAAAATCAGCTTAATTAACTGATTTCCAAATCGCGTGGTTTCCTCCCTTGGGCCCTCACATCAACTGTATCCAATAACAGGGGTGTCAACAAGTCAAGTCAAGCTCGAGGCACCCTCCGCTTAAGCTTCAGCTTAATTAATTAATCGATTTCGAGCTCAAGCTCGAAGTTTATTCTACGAATTTGAGCCCACTCACGAGCTAGCTTGATTAATATAAAAGAGAGAACAATATTAATTCAAACTGGCATTATAATAAAATGATAAGTAAAATGAGTAATTAAAAGATAAATAACAAGAAATCATTTGATATAAAATATAGAATATCATTTTAAACTATTTTAATAATTTAAAGATAAAATCTTAAATTTTATTATATTTGGATTATATTTTGTATTATTTCTTTTTTTAAACAAGCCAGCTCACGAGCTAACGAGTCAAGCCGGCTTGGCTTGAGCTTGGTTTGTTAGCTCATTGAGCTCAATTTGCGAGCCATTTATTGAGTCGAGCCCGAGCCAACTCACAAATCGGCCTTGGCTCAGTTACGCCGCCATCCATCACCACAGACTTCCATGAGGCCCTCTTGCCATCGGCGCCCACCTCTGATCACCAACTAGCACTCAGCCTCCCCCAAGTAGCTTCATAATGCATCATCGCCTCTTCCTACTACAACCCTCACCGGCAGCCTCTCACAAGCCCATCTTGTGGATAAGAGTGGAATTTTAATGTATTTGAAATGTAGTCTAACAAATATAAAAAGTACTTCAATGCATCTAATTTACATTGAACCAAACAATCAATTTATCTCTCGAATTTCAATTACTCCGTATTTCTGAGATACATGCATTTCAAATATGTCCCACCAAACACCTTCAAAAGAATCATCACCTCACAGATTAAAATTCTGAAAGAAGATAGCAAAAGTATTAATATGAACGGTATGTCTTTCTCTTAGCTCTTTCTTATTTTTCCCTGGAACTCAATGCTTTGCCATCACTCATTGTCAGCTACTATCTCGAATGTATTCAACAAAAAAGTATAAACAGAAGTTGGCTCAGAAATTTGGTCACCAATAAATTCAAAAGATGTGAAAATAGCAATGTGAAGGGTTGGCATACAGCTGCTCATTTTGTTCAGAAAAGTGAAATTCAGGTAAAGATCATAACCATGAATAGATGCCATATGTTAATCTTCCAACTATTACAAACCCTCTTTGTTCCGTATTTTTCTCATGAACTACCTAAATAACTATGAATGCAGATACTTGCCTGAAGAAACCTCTCCTCATTGATGCTTCTTGTCCTAAGTTTAAGCTCCCCTCTGCTGGTTGTGAGTTCATCCAATATTTCAGCACCCAGACATTCCTCGCTGCTGCCGGTGGACACTGGTGTTCCGTCAAGCTGCTACAAAATTTTAGTCCATCTTTAAGCAATCTAAACTTCCATGCAGCATAGGACAGTTTGTGCAGGGCTCCAAATTGTTTTAATATTGAGAGGTTATCAATATAAATTCAGAAGGTGAGAATGCTGTTGTTTAACTTTCGAAGCTACATTAATGGATAGCTAAGGATATCTTAGCAACAGTGAGATAAATGGGATCAGCAAATTCCCAAGAAGAAATATTGTACCTCAAATGAGAGTTTGTGATCATGAGTAGGAACTCCAGCAATTTCTTCATACTCAGCTGCATCGAGTTCCCACAAATGCTGCGAGTGAAAGAATTTGGGAAGCAGGTGTTCTCTGATGCTAATTAACAGGTAAAATGGCAGTGGAAAGAGAATTCCTCCAATAGGAATCCAAGTAACTCCGAAGCATATTAGGAGAAAAACCAATTGGAAAATTGTAAAGGCTGCTATAACCCTAAAAGGAACAGACTCCACAAATGAAGCATGGATTCCTTCCAATACTCTGCCAACATAATTAAGAGAAAACAAAGATAAATAAAACGGAGACAGTGATGCAGTGAATAACATTGGCTCATTAAAAACAGGTATGAAAAAGAGACTTATTAACATAACCATGCTGAGTTGCAAAAATGGCAATGTATAGAATTTGGAATTGATTATATCAGCCTGATTTTTTTCAACAGTTATAACATACAGCTATCATAGACTCATGGAATGCCTCATTCTTTCAGACCTAAACCTTATCTGAAGAATATGGTTAGAATTACAGACTGAGCTGTAATGAACCACACAGTTCTTCCAAGAATATGTTTGTTTCCTAAAGGGGCACAATTAGAAAAGCTTACTTGTAACGTCTTCGCGGAGAAATGAATAAAAGCAAAATCCTTTCCCAGAACTGATTTCCAAGAAGGCTATCTACTGCCATGTAAGCAAAAAAGCCCCACAGAACTGATGTAGGAATCTTTCTGATCAGAGGTACAGCTCCAAGGCAGACTCCAACCAGTAGGGATTGGCATAGGTTGGTAACTCTCTGCTCATTCACCCGAACAGGCAAGTGTGCATCAATGTGCTTCTCAGGATCAAATTCACCATTTAATTCTTCACTACTCATGACAGCTTCTTTCAAATCCTTCAATTCATTCACTACTGTTCGCGGCTGCAGAAAAAATGATTTAACTTTTGAAGGATTAATCTCAATGCTCAAACAGAAAAATCCTTGATTAGGTTTCACAAGTACGCCTTCAAACTGATTATTCTATTTTGCAGATTAACTAACATAAATACAATGTAGAAGCAGTTAAGGCCCTGGTTTGCCACTTGGTATCTTTATGAGACTTGCTACTGATCAGGTAAGAAAACCTCGGTTTTACCCTCTAATTCAGGGAAGAAAAACAAACTAGTTTCTTTAAAGTACCATGCAATAATAAAAAATTAGAGATGTGGAAGTGACTATACTGCAACAAATGATTGAATAACGAAGTAAAATGTGATTGAAAGCACTTACACTGTTGCTCTTGTCCATTTCTATGAAAACTTCTTGCATTTTTCCATATATTTCAGAATTGCTAGCCTGCAATTGTAAGCTTTCCTTTGCAGTCTCAATCATCCTCTTGCGAATCAACTATAAAACAGAAGTAAATCTTGAAAAAACGATGGTAATGAAACATCTACTAGATCAAACCGCAATAGAATCCTAACTAGTTTATGCAGACCTGCCTCTTGAGAACTGCCAGACTTTTTGTATGCATAGGGGACTGAGGCAAGACCCCGTTTGATGGAGGGATTCCTAGAAGACCGCAAACCAGAACCTACAATCATAAATTAGAATCATGGGACAACTCAAAATGTTGAAATATAGATGCAATACAAAAGACAAAATTGGGAAGCTACAGACCAGGACACCAAGAACAAAGATGTCATAATGATAAGCAGATGGGTGTTTGAGATTAAATTCCCTTTGTTGAGCCATTTGAGAAGCAATGCTATGGTCAAAAAAGTAAAGTCCTGTCACCATTAAAGCAGGTAATATTGCAGCAAAAATGTACAACGGGGGTACAAGCATCATATCCTGTCATCATTTTAATATTCAAATCAGAAAATGAAAAAATAAAAACTGGAGGATGCCATTGTAAAAATAACCACACAAAAAAAGTAAGATAGCCTTAATTTTCTTCTCTTTTTTTTTTTCTTTTTGAATATTTTTATAAACATCTGGCTGTTTCATTAGTGAAAAGGTGCTTGTCTGTTCACCTGACCCAAAAATGTAACAATGTCAAACATAATTCCACCACAATTAAAAAGAAATCAAGATTATTGAACCAGCTATTTTATATCTTTTATCATCGAAGCATGGACACCAAATACATCCAAAGTTGATTCCATATAGAAACTTCATCTAAAAAATTTTGTCAAGAAATATAACATTAAATTGTTATTTTCGTTAAACATATTTCTGAGAACTGCAAACATTCCTTCAAGTAACTGCTTTGTAACAAGTTATATGAACACAAAATTAGTCCCGCAGAACTCATAATCAAGCATTGCCAGAATTAGGTCTTCATTTCCAAAACCACCAGCTATTAAAGATCGCATATCACGCAAGGCATTGTAAATCTAGAAAAAAATTGTCATCTCTTTAGCTTATATAATACATTCTAACATAAAATTCAGCCAAACCTTTGCTACATTCCAATTATGGGAAGATTCACCCTGCCAAGGGAGTGAACTAGAAAGCCTTCGGGGAACTCCTGAAGCAACATCTTTTGGAACAGCATAAGATAATGCTGTCCAAACCAATACAGTCAGAGGTACTCCATAGTCTGCAATCAAGCTTCTAAACCAGGCTGCATTCATTAATGGTGATTACATCTTTAGCAACGTTAAATTCATTCAAAAAATGCAGTACATGACTCAGTCAGTGTTCTGAGAAACCTGTTCCGTATTGCCATGACCTTGCACGTCTGCTCTTCATAGAAGTATATAGCACGCCAAGTGAGAAAATAACCCCCAGCAAACCGTTTGTGTATAGCCCCTCAGACTGGTACCTCCGGTCGTTTTGGTCCTCACCATTAGGCTTTGTAAATTCACTGGTTATGCCCTGCGATTGTAACATTTCAAGTTATTGTCAAGCATTGCAAAAATGGAGCACCTAAAAATTAATATATATATAGGTTCAATTTAGGGAAATTTACAATACATACCACACAATTCTTATGTATTTATATAGCTAAAACCAAAAGTTTGATATTTACAGTTCTAACATTTCGGTGTCACAAAACCTATGCTTGAAAAGGTGTATTTCACTTTTAAAAAGCTAATAATGGTGATATCGTCCAAATGATATTAAAGTTTTGAATGTTATAGACGTAGATATCAAAGTTTAGATGATATGTAAATACATAAGAATTATGTGGTATGTATGTAAATGCCCCATAAATTTAATATTGAATGCACCTTAATGGCTTCTTGCAAGAACAGAACAGCAATCAACATTCCAAATAGTTCGCCTGCAATTCTTGTAAACCGCGTAATGATGTTACACGCATTAAAAATAGCAAGAAAGAACAACATACAAGCTGTCCAGACGCAGACCCTGCACGAGATAAGCTGAAAAATTAAGATTTTTAAAGTAACCAAAGAATTAGAATGAAGTGCTAAAATAGTCCCTGGCCATTTATATGGGAGCCATTTTAGTCCCTAAGTTTATAAAAATGCTAAATTAGTCCCTAGATTATTTTAATTTGGTTAAAATAGACCTTACTGGAGATTATTTCAACACATATTAAGAGATTCTAGGGACTAAATTGACACTTCTATAAACTATGGGACACCCCCTAAATATAGTCACGGGGACATTTGACACTTTTCTCCAAAGAAATATAAGTACATCTCAATCCTTCTGTGTGCACTATTACCAGCCAACCCAAGCTAAAAACAGATGGCTTCCAAGAACTTCCTGCCTTTTAGCAAAATGGTACAGGTATGAGTACATTATCACAGTGGGTTCCGCCACTCCTAATATCAGCATGGGTTGGCCCCCAAATAATGAGTGTATGATGCCACAAATAGAAGTCGAAGCAAGGGTCTCAAAAACACTTAGCTGTCCATCTACAATAAAAGTAAAAGATTTTCAAAAAAAACTGCCCTCCTTTTACCATTTTGTAAATGCAGGTTAAAGTCTAAAAGATAAAAACATGCATTTCATTTCGAAGAAAACCTACCTGTATCTCTGCTCAGTTGCTCCCCAAAAGCAATAACAGGAATGGCTGAAGCAAAAAAGATGAACAAACTTGGGGCCAATATCCTGACATTGATAAACAAGGTAATTAATAATTGATCGAAACTTATTCTCACTAATACAAGAATCATTCTATAGCAATACCTAAGGCCTGAACGGAATCCACCCACCCAATCTTGTTTGTAGCAATTAGCTCTACCTTTGAAATCCTTTAGTACCCCACCAAAAGGATGTTTGGTTTGAATCATTTCTGGATAAAATAAATAGGCAATGTTAATAACAGACAGGATAGTAGGATTTTGTGACAAAATCAATTACAATACTAAGATGAGAAACTCTCTCTCCCTCCGCCATCATGAATGTTTCAGCACACAACAATACTACATTAAGAGACCCTGGCATATATATATTTTTTAAAATATATATGCTAGGATTTATAGTCTTAGTTTTAAAAATAGGATACAATATCGTCTCTGTTTATAAATTTAAAAAAAAAATCTACTTTAAAAAAAAGTAAAAATAAAATGGACAAACTTTGTGACAGGCATAAAACAGATTGGGATAAGAGAAATGCTGACGATGATTATCCATAAAGGTTCGTACTGGAAGCATGTGCCCCACTTCCATCCAAGACTATCTTCTTTTCAAGCCAAAAATCAAAATGAAAAGTGAGAACGTGAAAAGGGAACTGAAAGCTAGAGAAGAGAGGTAGATGACAAGTTTATCCCACAATCGATAGTGCATGATTTTAGCTGTTGGGCAGGCTTAGAACTCCCATAAATGACCTCTATGTAGGAAAAAAAGGTCGAGTGGCCACCAAAATTTCGAGTGAAATTGTTTTACAAGACTAAAAACTAACACATTTGAAATGATTTTTCCAACTTAGTAACCAGACAAAATGAAAATAGGGAAAAGAAAAACTATTAAGTACAACCTAAGAACAAAAATGATTACTCTAAATGCAATATTCGTCATTTTGAATGAAGAACTACAAAAACCAACAGTGGGCTCATCAGTCACCAACAACAAAAATAGATCCTTTAAATGAACAATAAAACTATGCTTGCATCTTAAATTAAAAGTACTAACAAAAGCTTGGATAGAATGAGAACAAAACTAACAGGGGATTTAACAACTTGCATATGAGCAAGAATAAAAACTTTTCACCACTTTTAGAAGTTTCATGAGTATGCAAGAATTCAATTAACTGTGAACTAAACAAAAGCAATCTGGCTATATTTAAGTACATGAAAAAGAACCAACAAGGACTTGTATAGGATGAGAACAAAAATAACAGGGGGCTTGATAGCTAGCCTATGAGCAAGAATAAAAGCTTCTCACTACTTATATAACTTTCACGAGTATACAAGAGTTCAATAAACTGTGAGCTAAAAAGAAGAAATCTGGTTATACTTAAGCACATGAAAAAAACCACATATTATCACTAATAAAGCAAATAGGGGATTACAACTGACTCGCTTGAAAGGAAAATAACAACATACTCAACAATCCAACTCAAATTAGGGTGGATCACTAGGAGGTGGTGGTGATCGGGGAGGGGTGGAAGGTGGCGGGATGGTGGATGAGGTGGTTGGCGAGTAAAAAACAAGCAGCCAACAGTTTTCTGGGTTCCGGACAGCAAGTACGTAGAAGATATTGATGTTGCACAGCTGTCCGGGATGATGGTAGCAAAGGGGCAGGGTTAGAACAGCGATGGCAGCGGATATGGAGGACTTGAACAGTGATGGCAGCACGTGAGACGGACTGGGAGAGTGGCTAGGTGGCAGTGAAGTGGTTTGGAATGGCTGGAACAGCAGCCAAGGCTATAAAGGGGCGTTTTTCGTGGCCGGAACAGCAGCACAGTGGCAATGGAACTGGATATGAGCGGCTGGAACAGCAGCCAAGGGGTGGGGAAGGCAGCTGGAAAGCAGAAACTGTAGGAAACAGTCAAAAGAAGCTGTTCCGAGCGGCTGCAACAGGGAAGGGGCGGCAGTCAGCGATGTGGGAGGATGCAGAAGGGGATAGGGGAAAATAATCACCACCTCCGGAGAGAGATACAGCTGGAGCACCACTTAATCCCTCAGATACAACCCTCAAAGGGAGAAACAAATGCCGACAACTGTTTATAATAAAATTGCACGTTAAATTATGATCATGTCTAAAATACGAATGTTTCCCAAAGGCTTAGCCTCTTGAGTTATAAATCACAGAGTGGACTTAATAAGGCTCAACGTCGTCTATTAGTTAAGGTCTATACAAAACAAGCACCTCAAATCTATAAACTATTCTTAAAGAATGCAACCCATAATTATTAAGAGTGATTCTTAATTAGATTTGGTTGACTACCTCTTTTAACTGAGTAGAAGAAGAACCACAACAATCTTAAATGATAAAACAACGAGATACTTATCAAATTTGTCAAAATTTCCCACACTATCCACTATAAGCTAAAAGTTTTTTTTCTTTAAAATAAAAAATCTAAACTTTTTCTAAAAGCTAAACATGTCTCACCAAATAACTAGCCTTAATAAAAATTTCTCTAATCACTAAGAGGGAAAATTAATTATAAGAGTTTGCACCTTTGGAAAATTTTGAACAACATCATAAAAAACTCGTAAAATGAGGGCAGGGCAAAACCTCTAGGTAGTATCTTATCTGAAAATTAATGTCTTTTAAAAATTTGAAATGAGATCACATAACTCTCGAGAGAGAGCCAAGCATAAATTTTCAAAGCCCATAGATTGTGATGATTCTGATGGGAATATTTCTCTTTTCATGTTTGTCGAGTCGTACATAATTATAATAGCAACATGAAAATCTTTCCCACAATAAACATTGCAAAAGTCTTAAACTTCCATTGAGTATAGCTCAAAATTACTCATATGAGTTCCACTTTCTTTACTTTTCATCAATGAAAATTTTACTCATTTAATATTTTGTGTCCCTGCTATACAATATAATATAATTTTAGTTTCTTAATTCTGCCAAAACTACAATGTTTTATTGAATTGATGTCTGAATCTTCCTATGCAAGGTTAGAAAAATAATATGATATTCATAGATTGTTGCCTCATACTTCAAACAAACATTCATTAATTGCATTCTCTGACATTAACTAAAATCTCAACAACAAATTAGAAGTCTTATCTTGATCATCCCTCTTAGAAAATTTTATCTCATTTAATCTATAAAAAATGATATATTTTTTTATTTTCATGTAATGCTGGCCAATTAGTAATGGTCACAAAATTTTGCTTTCAATTTCATCTCTATTTGATCAAGCCCCTTGAAACTTATCTCCTAAGACATATATAGCTCATATGTTTAATCCCATAATAATTACAAAAATTATGTAATCTTTGTTGATCACTTTACTCGTTTTAATTTGCAAAATTCACTTCAAAAAAAAAAAATCTAATGTCCAGAATATTTTTTTTATTATTCAAAGCCATTGCCGAAATACCCATAATGACTCTAATATAGTGATGATGGCGATGAATTGAAGCAATGACTACAATTCTAACCCAACATGGCATCTTCCATCTCACACCCCACCTCATATGCCCAAATGTAATGCATTTTTTGAGCGGCAACATACACAATGTCAAATCAGAATATCTTCTCTCCCATGACTCCTTTCCTTTCATGTTTCAGTCGCATGTGTTTAAATTTTTGGTCTTCTTAATCAATTACATGCCTAATATCCCATTATCTATGCTATCCTCATTTGAAAAATTTATGTTGGTCCGCCAAACCTAAGCAAACAAAGCATCAGTGGATGCTTATGCTATCCATAATTTCAATCATACACCTCCCACAAACTTGAGTCTCACTCCACACCAAGCATCTTTATAGAATATCCTCTAATATAAAGTGCTTACAAATATTACCACTTTGTCATTAACAAAATATTTACAATCATTATTGAATATATTTTTCCCACAAAAGCTCAAATAAACACTATTCCATTTCCCTCTTCCCTATCCTAGCACTCTCCCTCCACTGGTCTAGTCACCCATACCACCTCACCTCCTCTACAAGTCACAAAAATCACTCCAACATAGCCACCAATTTTTTAAAATCCCATAATCACACAATATAACTAATTACCCAAACCCTACTCCTCAATCATCTTCCTCTAGAAATCTTTATGATTGCAGTTAATAAAAGGAATGAACATGCCCAACTCACTTCTCCTCATTTTGATGTACAGCTAGGGCTAAGAATTTAGCTCGAAGATCATTCATCGCTTGAAAATTGATTCGAAGTTTGGCTCGAATCGAGATCGGATCGAAATAAAAGAGCTGAGCTACGAGCCAAAATTTTGGATCTAATTTCTTTCGAGCCGATTTTGAGCCAACCCCAGCTCGGGCTTGAAATCAAATCGTTAATAGCTTAAGTCTATGAATTTAGCAAATTTAACTTTAAGATTCTTAATCGCTTGAAAATCGATTAGAAATTTGGCTCGAACCGAGATCGGATTGAAATAAACAACCCGAGTTATGAGCCAAAAATTTGGATCTCATTTTTTTTAGCCGATTTTGACCCGAGCCTAGCAACGCTAAAAATCGGATCGTTAACAGCCCTATATATACCTCTACAAAAATAAGCTTACAAATCACTACTCCTTAAGCAAGTGATATTTTGTATTCAAACTCCACATTTATTTCTTCACCGCAACACATCATTACCTTCCTTGCATACTTTAAACCCACCGTCAACCGTAACTTCCACAAATGTTCCCATGACAACCATCAACACAAATCCCACCACAATGTTTTATCACTAGCCAAATCACCTACTGACCAACCTCACCATCCCATATAAACTCACGTCAAAAACAATATTATTAGAACCAACCCGAAAAACTCTCTTCACATGAAATTCTCTTCTCACCCCAACTACGCCCCATAAGATCTCAAAAAACTTAAATAGTGACATGCAATGACATACACGTTTTGATGATCTGATTCACACTTATTTCACCCCACACTTTAGAAAGTTGCAAATGGGTGTTTTATACCAAGCATAATCGTAATGGCACTATTGAACACTACAAGGCCTATATTGTTGCCAAAGGCTTTCATTAATGTATTGACATTGATTATCAAGAAACCTTCATTTCGAATATAAATTGAGCCACTATTCACATTATCTTATGCCTTGCCCTACCCAAAGGATGGCTTGTTTGTCAACTGGACCAAAATAATGTCTTCTTACATGGAATTCTTCATGGGATGTTTATATGTCCAAACCAATAGGATTTGTCAATCAGAAAAAACGGAAATCAGACAGTTAAATTAGGAGTTTTCTGTAATTAGGAGATTCCTTATTTAAATTATGTCAAATGTCTTTATTATGATTTATTTCCCTTTTAGCTGAATATTTAGATTATTTAGTATTTAGATTATGAATATATATTATTAAGTTACCTAAAATAGATTATGCACTTTATTTTGTACCTAAATAGCTTATAAGATTATTATTTAATGGAATGAAAGCAAAGGGAAAAGGAATCGAGCCTGTTCAGTATTTAGTCTATTTTTCTCAAAACTTTGACATGGTATCAGAGCCAAATTTTTGCCCTAACCACCGATAATTGTTGAAGTACCGTCAAGACTCTCTTCCCGTCGGCCTTCTAGCAGGACGGAAAGGGAGAAACTATTTATTTGTCTTGATTCTCGCTCGTCTGCTCGTCGTCTCATTATTTCGTCAGATCTCCTTCGTTAGCCATCTCTACTTCTGTGGCATTTTCGACTACTTCTTTTGCTTCGGCTTCGTCCGCTTAGACTTCGGCTTCTTTGTCGCACTCAAGAATTGAAGGCTTGAGCACTCCTTCCTAGACCCGACGGCTTCGGCAATCTGGGCTTCGGCACTCTCGGCTTCGGCACTTTTTGGCTTCGGCTCTCTCGAGCTTCAGCACTCTCGGGCTTCGGCACTCTCGGGCTTTAGCACTCTTGGCTTCGACACTCTCAGGCTTCGACACTCTCAGGCTTCGGTACTCTCCGGCTTCGGCAATCTTGGGCTTCGGCACTCTTAGGCTTCGGCACTTTTGAGTTCAACACTCTCAGGCTTCAACGCTTTCGGCTTCGTCACTCACTGCTTGAGGATTTTTGGTATTGGCAATGTTATCAGTTTCTAGTTGGCAAATTGATGATTTTTTATCAGTCAACATCAATTTGAGGGGGGATGTCAATCAAGAAAGACGAAAATCATACAGTTAAATTAGGAGTTTTCTATAATTAGGAGCTTCCTTATTTAAATTATTTCCAATATCTTTATTATGATTTATTTCCCTTTTAGCTGAATATTTAGATTAGGAATATATATTATTAAGTTATCTAAAATAGATTATGCACTTTATTTTGTACCAAAAATAGCTTGTAAGATTATTATTTAATGGAATGAAAGCAAAGGGAAAAGGAATCGAGCCTATTCAGTATTCAGTCTATTTTTCTCAAAACTTTGATAGGGTTCATTGACAATAATTTTTCCAATCATGTTTGTCATCTTAAGAAAGCATTTTATAGTCTCAAGCAAGACCATGAGCACGGTGCTAGTAGTTTTATCAATTTTTGCTATATCACGAGTTTGTCATCATTTTTCATTCTTTGCCACCAACAACTCAACATGTTTGTTTAGGTATATGTGGTGGAGTTGATGGTCACTTGATGCTGTGACAGTCATGTTCAAATAATTATAACCAACATCCAATCAATACTACATTAAAGTATTTTTCTTCTACAAAATATCAGGTGTGAACAATGTCAAGGCTATAACAATGTAAATGTCCCCAAGTGTAACAATACATAAATCTAATGTTTTTGCCATTCAATATCTTGCACTCAATCAGCAGGCTGTAGCCTTCACCATCAACAAGCTTTCTCAACTTATGTGTCGCCCAACATTCAGCCATTAGGCCACAGTTAAACAACTACTTGGATGTTTACATGGCATAATACCATATAGCCTTTTTCTCAACAGAGCCTCCTCTCTCACATCACTTGCCTTTCTGATAATTACTAAGCAAGAAATATCGATGACAATTATTCCACTAGAGCTTATATTATTTTCTTATTCTTTAACAAAAAATCTTAAGAGTTAAAAGAAACACTATTCTGTCATGATAGTAGAACAATCATCCCTACCTACTCCAAAATATTTCGGGTCAGATAGTTTCTCCAAGAATTGATGGTACTATTCCTGTTTCACCAACCATTTATTGTGACAATGTTTGTGCAACAATTTGTATGCCAATCCGATGTTTCTTTTGCATGTAAATCACATCGCATTGACTTTCATTTTGCCCGAGACAATTCAGAAAGATATTCTTCAGATCACTCATGTTTCATCCAATATCAACTTGTTCAAGCCTTGAAGAAACCTCTTTCCCACAACTAACCTGGTGAATTGTCAAGATCGGCGCTCATCCCATGAACTCCATTTTGAGAGGGCACATTAGTGATATCAAAATATTCCAAATTCACAAATTATTGTCGTTGCCAAAAAATATGTTCCATTATTTGTTTCCTTATTTTAGTGATTTGCAATAACTCATTTTATTTGTCATTAGTGGCATCAATTACTATCATTGTCATTAATAGATTCTTTTAAATAATTTTTATTTTAATGAATTTGTAATAGCTCATTTTATTTGTAATCAGTATAACAGATGGCATATAATGTTCATTCATACATTTTAACTCGCATACACAACAGCATCAACTGCTCTCAAATTCACCTCTTCATTGTTATCACATCAAAAAAAAAAAAAAAGAAACGGAAACTTCCGACCGTAATACACGTATGGCAACAGATTGCAGCAGCATTCCACTTCCACAACCAAGAAAGCATATATATCAAAGACCAAAATAGGAAACGAAATTAACAAAAAAACAAATCGTCAAAAATCACCAAATAAGAAAGATTCTTCCCGCTAACAAACCCTAAATCAAGTGCCAGAACCCGGCACAAAATAGGATGGATGAAGGGTTACCGAACAAGCAATGGGAGCTTCCTTCTTCTTCTATCAAGCAGAAAGCCTCCCTCGCTCTCCGGGCCTTGGATGTCGCCGACGAAAGCCTCCCTCGCTCTCCACGCTAGAGAGAGAGAGTGCGACAAACACTAGAGAAGGAGATAGAAACTACGATGGGGTTCCCTCTCGGAGGAGAGAGCAGGAGACCGGGAAGCGCTCGCGGCTCCGTTCTCTCTCGTCCCCTCCCCGAAAAGTTTCCCCCGAAAGAGCACCGTCTTGTGATGGGCCCACCCCTTTGGGATTGTCCAATAACGCTCACATAATCGTTGTGGAGCCCACACTCAGGTAGATGGGGCCCGCAAATTCGGATCAACGGTCGGGTTTGGGTTATATTTAAAAAATAGTAATTCAACTTGATTAACTCGAATTCGACCAACATTAGCCAAATACCAACATGAAAGTCAGTTTTGAGTAACTTTAGGTCAAATTTGAGTTAATTTCTGATTAGTTTCATATTGTATTGTTGACGGATCAACTCGGGCCCAAAGGATCAATTGTATTGTAGGTCTAACTTACGTTAATTTTAGATTGACGGATCAACTCGGGCCCAAAGGATCAATTGTATTGTTGTTTTTGACGCAAATCTAACACAAAAAATTATCTGGACTAACCGGAGTCTAAATTTTTGAGTTTGAGTTGAGTTAGCCGATTAATTTTTGACATTCCAGACCAAACCACACATTTGAAAACTATTTAATAATGGTTATCATTTGGGCAAAATTTAATAATCGGCCACTGATTTTATAAATTCTATTGGATTATTAAAATAACAATTTAATTAATAGTTTTTAGCAATTTTTTTTATTTTTATTTTTATAAAATAGAATAAATTCAAATTAAATTTTATAATTTTTTAAAATGTTAAATCATCCAAATCTATTAAGTTTAAAAAAAATCAGTCACATAAAAAATCAGTAATATAATTGATACATCAATTGAAAATCACCAACCCAACACAAATCGAGTTGATGCAGGTATTAAAACAAGAATTTTAGGGACTACTTCAAGATAATATGAATTTCATTTTTAGCAAATTCATAGTTGAAGCAAACATATCGATAAGAGTGATTCAATGACATTAAAATCATCTTAAGCAAAATATCATGATATTATTTGATGGCCTAAATTAGTTATTAATATATTATTTTTATAGTCAAAATGAGCATATCAATGACAATAATTGAACAAGCTCAAAACTACTCAAAATTAATATCATTAAGATACGTAGATGTCTTACTAATGAACATGATCAAGGGAATAGTTATCGACCATATTATGAAGTGTTTACAAATATTAATCAATATAATTAAAGTTTCACTTTAAAAATTAGAAACGTATCCACATTTTCTATATAAAAAGGTTTGAAATTATAGAGAGCTTAAATATTTCAAGAAATTTAAATAAATGCTTTATAATTAATGGTGAAGCTCACCATTAGCAATCTTTGTCACTCTATCATCACCGCTCAACAAAAATTTAACCTTTACCGAACAATAGTAATATCTATTGTAACATTCGTTATTCTCATTTGGCATTGACATCAATCTATGCTCTATAACTAGTTCCCACTATATTCACATGAGATTGAGCTAGCAATCCATATTTTGTAATTATATCTTCTTCCACTGGGAGGAAGTTAGACCTACATAAACTTCATATATATAGTATATTAATCTAGTAATGGTTGGTTCCATGATTTTTATTCCTGCTCAAATTTGTTTATGTAAGAAATCTTACTCCTTTGATAAAATTTCCTAATATAAGCATGCACGAATCAATGTAAAAAATCTAATATGCAATATTCTAATGTTTTTTTAAAGGAGTAGACCCACCATTCAATAAACACTTATCCATTAGCTGATAAGAATAATTCATTTCATAATGGAGCCCCAAGCTTTAATACTAATTATGCTAGAAATCAATCCATCAATCAAGGATAGCATATCCTAACTAGTTAAAACTCTTGTTTGTGACTTTGAGAGACATTTTCGCCGGATGACAATATATTAAACTCAAAGTCTTATGTTATTGGATTTTGCCTACCACAAAGTTTATAGTAAGTTAGTGCTAGTCAATTTGATGGCCGACATGCAAGGCCCTTTGTTATCATATTGATAATATTTCTCCAACACTATTTAATTAAGATCTTCTCGATATATAATTTTAATTTAACCCATTCTCTCATACTACCTTGTAAAGTCGTAATTCTTAGTATGATTTGGTGGAATTGACCTATCCTTGCCTCATTGATTCCCCATGATATCATATGAAATAACTTTTGATGCATCAATATTCAAGAGGGATTATTTTAGAGGAAATAAAATAACCTACTTCTATTGGTAATTTTTAGGAGTTTCAACTCTATGTAAAAAATTCTCTAACATCTTATTTTGTTCGGGTGTGTTTGTTAACTCTATTTTAGATTATGTAGAACATTAGCATTACAATTATGGTGTGAAGTGCGGGAACATTTTATAGTTATGAAGATTAAAACCCCCATTTTCGAAGTCTACATTACTAGAAGAGAATTAAAGAGGAGCGTGAAATAGAGCAGTTGTGCAAGAGGTGACATCACTGAATGAAATCAAGGGTGATAGCTCCGCCAAGTTGAGGCCATCAAAGGAGAAAAGCGATGAGAAGTCGATAGCTTCTAGAGCATAATGTCTACTACATGGCATGCATGGAAACCCGTCGAGCAAGGAAGGATGCCGCTTGCAGGAAGTAAATGCTTGGGAGGTGATACAGAGACCTTTCATGTGTGTCTTATAGGAAGGAGTAGAGGAGGCAAACCATGAGCAAGTGAAGGAGAAAGAATTAAAAGTTGCGGGATGCGAGCTCCAGCAATTGACTTCTCGCAAACTTGCGACTCAATCATCCTTCGGTCTCAAGCATAAGAGTGCAAAGGAGAAGGCCAACAAACGATCTCGCGAGGGCAGGAGATAAGCGATCGAGCTTGACCAAGAGTTCATTCAAAGGAAGTAGTGTGGTTGGATTTTTTATTTTTAATATTGATTTATATATATATATATATATATATATATGTATTATGTATATATTAGTGGAAATGTATTTATTATGTTTAGATAAATAAATAAATAATAATGAGAATATTAGGATTTATGTTTTGGTTAGTATATATTGAATTAAAGAACAAACATTGGTATAGGCATAAGAGACAAACTAGACATATACTTAATTATGAAGAAAATTTTCATAAAGATTTCAAGGAGACAAAGTGAGAATAGAAGATTGGTTTTCCAGCTTACTTTTATTTTTACTCTATGATAACATTTAGTTTCTTCTAGACTATTACTTTTTCTTTTTTTTTTTTTTTTTTCTATTTTCAAAAGAGACCCCGAAGAGCAATATGCATGATTTGAACCGTCACCTCACGGTGAAAAACTACTCTCACAACCATTATGTTCTGCGTAAGTGTGCGTGTTACTATTTAGTGATATATTTTAAATTTAATTGCACAATTTTATTTTGATTTATATGGTATTTTATTGATCCGTCATATTTTTGTGCTGTTTAGATTCTTTTAAGATTACTTATTATTATGCATTGTTAAATTCATATAGATTACATTAAATTTAATAAAATAATGTTAATAGGTCCTATAAAATAGAAGTGATGTGTGCTAGAAAATTTGCGGCGGTAGAGTAATGGATTATCGTCTTAGTGTTGCGCGAGGATTCAGCACATACTCAGATGAAAATGAATTAAGTTGTGATAACACCAGAAGTTTTTACGTGGAAAACCAGTAAAGGGGAAAAACGACGGGACCTGGCACAGTTGTAAAATTTCACTATAAGTTGATGATTACAGATGACCCTTGTCCCACAGGCGAGAAAGGGTTAGTAGCTTTCCAAATTACAACGTCGACTGTCGATGTCTATTCAGCGGTGGTTGACGGAGGTCGGCGATGATCGATGGTAGTTGACTACAATTGATGACGGTCGGCGGTGGTCGGCGGAGGTCGGCGGTGGTCGATGGTAGTTGACGACAATTGATGACGGTCGGCGGTGGTCGACGGAGGTCGACAATTGATGGCGGTCGGCGGTGGTCGACGGAGGTCGACGGTGATTGTCGACGGTTAGTGGTGGTCGACGGCGACCGACGATGGCGAGGATGATCTTCGACTTGAGCTCTTTCTCAAAACCTCAATTTCTCTCTCCAGCCTCCCCCCTTTCATGTGAGGGGTGAGGCTCTATTTATAGTGTTTTGAGTGCAATTAATGCTGGAATATGAACAATTTTGATCGGACGGTCCAAGAGCTTCCCTTGATCGATTGACGTTTGATGGACATTTGATTTCCTTAACGATTCCAGAATTGATCAAACTTGGACTTGTTGATTCGTCTTGTCGAGACGCTAAATTCGACTATAAACTTGCTAAATTCGACATTCGTTTGACCTTTCGAATGCCTCCGGAAATCCTCCAAGTGTTGTTTAATGATTTGATCCGGGCTTGATTTGACTCAGATTGGACTGACTTTCATATCATTAGGTCCGTCTCATCGAGCTGATCAGTTTGAACATAAGTTTGTTTAAATCAGAGCTCTAGATGGCTCTTTATCAAGATTTAAATGTTTCCTGCTTAAAATATAATCTTGAGATTCGTGTCTTGCCTCGAGATTCGTGTCGGATGATGAAAATGTGTTAGTGGCGTATCAAGAAGAGCTTTTACGTGTATAATTAATATCAAATTGATGTCAATAGATGTATGTGTATATTGACTATGTTGTAGTTATTACAATGCATAATATTAAATACCTGAGCTACTTCAATGAGTATTCTTGGAGGTCTATTAGTTCATTCTACTCCTCACTAGTATGAGATAACTTTTGCTCTGGCTGTGATCTTATTAATCATGTTAAAGTCCAAATAGTTAGGGATAAGTCCATTAATTCCATCAAAGATAGTTTGAATAACACTAAAGATGAATTATAAGAACTAATATAACCATAAATTTATTGGCCTCCTCAATGAAAAAATAAGGATAAAATTTAAAATTATAAATGCCTTTCTCACTAAATTTAACAGTTTTGATGACATGATGATCTACTTAATTATATTTATAAAATATATTTAGAAATATATTCTAATGACAATAAAATAATATGAATACTTTTAATGTTAAATCCATTAACAAACTCTACTTGCAATTTGACTTCACTAAATGTTCATCACTCTACTTGCCTTCCGGACTCTCCGTGATGAGCAATATACAATGAAATTTCACTTTGAAAAAGTAGTAATAGCGCTATTTTTTATGTGATATTAAAGATTTAAGTGTTATGTGCATAAATATGAAAGTTTAGGGGTGACTTATGTAAATACATAAAAATTGTGTGCTATGTATGCAAATGCCCATAAAATTAAGGCACACATCACCTTTACATCCCCTTAATATAACTAATATTCACTATATATATATAATATGCCCCAAATATATATATATATATTCTCATACATAATATTCTTTGGTATCAAAAAATATTGAAAAAATTAAATCTCTCACATTTAAATGTGACTTTACTTTCAAATAATAGTACATGATTATTATTATAATAATACAAATTAACATTATATAATGAGTATTTAGTTTTTATTTTACTAATTACATGTACTTTATTTTTTCAAACAAAATTTATATCATTCTAGTTAATTAATTATTTTAATAAATATCTCATTGGTTCAAACTATCACCTAAAGAAGGTATACAACAAGCAATACGCTTTGAATCTTTTCGAAATATCTGCATAATCAGTATATAATCTTTGATGTAAGAAAACTCTTAACCATTTCCATGTTATATGTTTATGTATGACTCACATTTATTTTAATAACTTATGAGATTTATTTTTTATAACTTAAGTTATTAATTTTTTTAACTCATAACTTATGTCATAAATTATGACAACTTATGATATTTATTTTTGATAACTTAAGTTATTAATTTTCTTAACTCATAACTTATGTCATAAATTATGACAACTTATGATATTTATTTTGATAATTTATGTTATTTATTTCTTAACTCATAACTTATGTCATAACTTATGACAACTTATAATATTTATTTTTATAACTCATATAACCCCTAAAATAAATAAATGTTACTAACTTATGTCATTGATTTTAATAATAAAAATTAATTAATTAATTAAATTATCATAAATCATATTGGTTAGTAACCCCCTTGATGGATGTTGGTTAAATAGAGCATAAATTTGAAAATGGGTCATCTCTCGACCTAACACACCCCGTACATTTATCTCCATCAAAAAGTACATAAAGTTTCAAGAGATTAGAGAGAGAAACTTCATCTCTTCAAGATCAAATTTATTCATCATGATACAGGTATGTGTCACTTTATTTTAGATATGTAAAAATCATGAATTTAAAAGATCTTGGCTATTATGTACTTTTTTTTAAAAATTTTGTGTCATAAAGTTGAAACATGAATTTTCTAACATGTGGTATCAGAGCCTTGATTACTAAATTTATGATTTTTCATATAATTTTATTTATGTTAATTGTAATAAATTTCAGTTGTGAATTTGATTTTTAATTAGATCAATAAAATTAAAATAAATTGATGTGATTGAAACTATTATTTATTAAATGTTTATGTAATGTTTAGTTTGTTAGTCACCGAAGTGACCAAATTAATAAATTTAATAGATGTTAAATTGAATAAATTCAATTAATCAAGAGTATGTGATGCTTGTTATGAAATAATTTAATATTTTATTAAAAAAATATTAAAATTCATTGATTATAAAATATTTTTAGATCCCCCAAAGGTTGATCATTTGTTTTATAATTATTGAATATAATTGTAGTCTATTTATATACTAAGTTAAGATATGTTTATATATCCAAAGATAATAGACATGTCTAACTTGAGTACAAGCAATTATCAATTATATTAAATTTAAGTTAAGCATTAATTATGTTTATTATCGTGTATTGTTATATCACCCAAAGGAGATTTCAATACGTTATTATTATTATTATCATTATTTTAATCTGATTTTATATGAACATCTATGTAAGTTTAATGTTCGAAACATTAATATACGAGCATGTTTTATTTATTTGCAGTAGCTACTCCTGTTTCTCTTCACTCGCAAGCTACATCTACTCAAACTTTCAATGGGCTTAATTTCTTTGAATGGAGTGAGCAAGTCCAGTTTCACGTTGATGTTCTGGATCTTGATTTAGCACTTACGACTGAGAAACCCCCTGCTCTTGCTAATTCTAGCAGTGTTGAGCAAATATCTTTCTATAAAGCTTGGGAAAAATCGAACAGATTAAGCTTAATGTTTATGCGAATGAATGTAGCAAACAACATAAAGTGTATATTTTCTAACATTGAAAGTGCTAAGAAATTTATGAAATTTGCTGAGAATTTTTCTCAATCTGACTCTGTTGATAAGTCTCTTGTTGGGACACAATTGAGTACGTTAACCAACATGAAATTTGATGGTTCTCGTACCATGCATGAGCATGTCGTTGAAATGAAGAACATAGCAGCAAGACTTAAGACCCTAAGAATGGAAGTGAATGAAAATTTTCTTGTGCAATTTATCATTAACTCCCTGCCTCCTGAGTATGGTTCATTTCAAATGAACTACAACACTATGAAAGATAAGTGGAATGTGAATGAACTACAATGTATGCTCATTCAAGAGGAAGCAAGGCTTAAAAAAAGAACAAATCACTTCATTAATCTCATGGGTCATCAAAGAAGAGCTGTAAAGAAACCTGGAAAGAAGAATGGAAAGGGCAAGCAAGGACCACTAAAGATTAATGTGTCATATGCCCCAATTCACAAAGAGAGATATAAAGGAATTAGATATCACTTTTGCAGAAAGTCTGGACACTATCAAAATGAGTGTCAAAAGCGCAAAGACTGGTTCAAAATGAAAGGTAAACCTTGTGTTTCTGTATGTTTTGAATTAAATTTGGCAGAAGTTCCTTATAATACCTGGTGGATTGATTCTGGTTGTACCACTCATGTTTTTAATACGTTGCAGGGATTCCTTACAACCCAAATCATAAACCCAAATAAGCAGTTTGTCTTCATGGGAAACCGAGTCAAAGTACTAGTTGAAGCTATTGGAACATATCGGTTGATTTTAGATATTGAACATCATTTAGACATTTTTCAAACATTTTATGTCCCTTCTGTTTCTCTTAGTTTGATTTCGTTGTCTAAATTTGATTATATTGGATACTCATTTAAATTTGGAAATGGTTGTTTCAATTTGTTTAAACACAATCATCTCATAGGTTCTGGTATTCTTTGTGATGGCCTATACAAGCTTAAACTTGATAACCTTTTCTCTGAGAATTTGATGACTTTGCATCATAATATTGGTACTAAACGTGGTTTTATGAATTA
>NW_018164844.1:905276-909007 GCF_001263595.1 Phalaenopsis equestris | reverse complement strand
GAAAATCTTTTGGTGGAGAGAAATATTTTATCACCTTTATTGATGATTTTTCACATTATGGGTATGTTTATTTATTGCATCAAAAATCTCAAGCTATAGATGTCTTAAAGGTGTATATAAATGAGGTTGAGAGACAATTAGACAGAAAAATGAAAATTATCAGGTATGATAGAGGTGGTGAATATTATGGAACTTATAATGAATATGGGCAATGTTCAGGCCCATTTGCTAAATTCCTTCAAACTAATGGCATATGTGCTCAATACACTATGTCAGGAACACTACAACAAAATGATGTTGCAGAAAGGTGAAATTGTACTCTAATGGAAATAGTTAGGAGTATGATGAGTAATTCTTCTTTACCCTCATCATTGTGGATGCATGCTTTAAAGACCGCTACATATTTATTAAACAGGATTCCTAGTAAGGCAGTTCCAAAGACTCCTTTTGAACTGTGGACAGAAAGAAAACATAGTTTAAGGCACCTGCGTGTTTGGGGCTGCCCAGCGAAAATAAGGTTATATAATCCACATGTAAAGAAACTGGACTCAATAACAACCAGTGGTTTCTTGATTAGTTATCCAGAAAAGTTTAAAGATAGATTTTATTATCCTAATCACAGTACAAGAGTTATTTAAATGGGAAATGTCAATTTCATTGAAAATGGTGAAGTTAGTGTGAGTTTGGAACCACATAAAGTGGAGATCTAAGAAATTAGGGTTCAAGTTCCTTTACCCAAAATTTCTTCTCAAGTTGTTATTCCCACAGTTGTTGAACAGTTTAACAACTTACAAGAACAACAAATATATGATCAAATACCCCACAATGAAACTGTCACTAATGAACATGCATTAGATGAACCACATGAAGTAGTACCTAAAAAGTTTCAACGACAAAAACGGTCTGCTATTTTCGATGATTATGTGGTTTATCTTTATGAATCCGAATTTGACTTAGGAGTCAATGAAGATTCAGTTTCATTTTCACAAGCCATAAAAAGTGCAAATTCTTCTAAATGGTTAGATGCAATGAAAGATGAGTTGAAATCGATGGATCACAACAAAGTCTGAGATATCGTTGAATTGCCTGAAGGTTGTAAAAGAGTCGGGTGTAAATGGGTCTTTAATACTAAGCGTGATTCAAATGACAATATTGAAAGATATAATGCCAGACTTGTTGCCAAAGATTTCACTAAGAAAGATGGCATCGACTATACAGAAACATTTTCTCCGGTTTCTAAGAAAGATTCATTTAGAATTAGCATGTCACTAGTAGCTCATTATGATTTAGAGTTACACCAAATGGATGTGAAAACTGCCTTTCTGAATGGGAATTTAGATGAAGAGGTCTACATGAGTCAACCTGAAGGATTTTTGGTTGAAGGAAAGGAACACATGGTGTGTAAATTTAAGAAATCAATATACGGACTTAAGCAAGCTTCCCAACAATGGTATCTTAAGTTTAATGATATCATCACGTCCTTTGGATTTAAGGAAAACATTGTTGATCGGCGTATATATCTAAAGGTCAGTGGGAGCAAAATATATTTCTTATTATGTATGTTGATGACATCTTGTTGGCTACTAATGATCTTGGCTTATTATATGAAACCAATAATTTTCTCTCTAAGAACTTTGAGATGAAAGATATGAGTGAGACATCCTATGTGATTGGAATTAAAATATTTCATGATAGATCATAAGGATTGTTAGGGCTGTCTCAAAAAACATATATCGAAAGAGTTCTTAAGAGATTAAATATGGAAGGTTGCTCATCAAGTGTTGCTCCAATTCAGAAAGGAGATAAATTCAACCTTATGCAGTGTCCAAAGAATGATTTGGAACGTAAACAAATGGAAGAAATTCCTTATGCATATATTGTTGGAAGCTTAATGTATGCTCAAACTTGTACCAGACCAGACATTAGCTTTGTTGTCGAGATGTTGGGCATGTATCAAAGTAATCCAGGAATATATCAAAAGCTGCAAAGAAAGTTTTGAGGTATCTACAAGGAACAAATGACCACATGCTCACTTATAGAAGATCTAAAGATCTTGAAGTGATAGGATATTCAAATTCAAATTTTGTTGGATGTGTTGATACCAGAAAATCAACATTTGGCTATTTGTTCCTTTTGGCTGAAGGAGCAATCTCATGGAAAAGTGTGAAGCAGACTATCACAGCTGCTTCCACTATGGAAGCTAAATTTGTGGCTTGCTTCGAAGCTACAATTCATGATTTATGGCTGCGGAATTTTATTTCATGACTTGAAATTGTCGACAGTATTGTCAAGCCGTTGAAAATTTATTGTGATAACTCCGCAGCAGTCTTTTTTTTCCAAAAATAACAAGTATTCCAAAGGTGCTAAACACATGAAATTAAAATATCTTGTCGTTAAGGAAGAAGTTTAGAAACATAGGGTGTCAATTGAGCATATTAACACTAATCTCATGATTGCAGATCATTTGACAAAAAGGTTATCACCGAAGACATTTAACGAACATGTCGTGAGAATGGGCATTACCAAAACCCTTTATTAGTTTTATGCTCCTTATATTTTGACATTTTGGGCCCAATTTTTCTTGTTTCTGATATTTTTAAATCTTGTT
This sequence comes from Phalaenopsis equestris, assembly GCF_001263595.1. Classification (NCBI taxonomy): domain Eukaryota; kingdom Viridiplantae; phylum Streptophyta; class Magnoliopsida; order Asparagales; family Orchidaceae; genus Phalaenopsis; species Phalaenopsis equestris. The sequence continues at coordinate 906,399 of NW_018164844.1, read as the reverse complement.
TTTATTGTTAGTATACACTTTATGTTGCATGATGTTCAACAACATTTGTCTTTTAATAGACATTATGAGACCATAATGTTAATTCTCATTATGTTAAGTATGTAATTGATATTGTGATACATGGAAGGGACTGTGTCGATAAATTGATGCACAACCGTCATGATTCATATTAATTTCATACTTATTAAATAATTTATGATTTAACCAATATAAAGAATGATTTATCTTACAATATGTTATGCACTATTAAAATTAAGTAAGTCAAGTGGAAGAAGGTTATTTTTTTATTTATGACTCACATTTATTTTAATAACTTATGAAATTTATTTTTGATAACTTAAGTTATTAATTTTCTTAACTCATAACTTATGTCATAAATTATGACAATTTATGATATTTATTTTGATAACTTAAGTTATTTATTTTCTTAACTCATAACTTATGTCATAACTTATGACAACTTATGATATTTATTTTTGTAACTCATATAACCCCTAAAATAAATAAATATTACTAACTTATGTCATGATTTTAATAATAAAAATCAATTAATTTATTAAATTATCATAAATCATATTGGTTAGTAACCCCCTTGATAGATGGTGATTAAATAGAGCATGAATTTGAGAATGAGTCCTCTCTCCACCTGACACACCCCGTATATTTCTCTCCATCAGAAAGTACATAAAGTTTCAAGGGATTAGAGAGATAAACTCCATCTCTTGAAGATCAAATTTCTTCATGATCAAATTTGTTCATCATGAATACAGGTATGTGTCACTTTATTTTATATATGTAAAAATCATGAATTTAAAAGATCTTGGCAATTATGTATTTTTTTTTAATTTGTGTCATAAAATTGAAAGATGAATTTTCTAACAAATCTTAACTCTTAATCCTTTAATATTTCCAAGCTCTAACAAATGGATGCACATCCTACAAATTTCTCACCAATTTTGCGAGAAACTAAAAATGCAGAAAAATCTACTAATAACATAGTTTAGAAGTAGGAGTGTAAACGAGTTGAGTTTGAGCGAATTTAATTTGTGTTCTGCTCATTAAAAGTATCATTATTCGTGTTCGGCTCGTTTATATATTGTTGACCTCACTTTTGGTTGAGGTC
>NW_018164844.1:900359-905176 GCF_001263595.1 Phalaenopsis equestris | reverse complement strand
CAAACCCCACACCAAAAATAGTGCCGACATATATCGAGCACAAAAACATTATTCATGTTTGGCTCGTTTGTATAGCGAGTCGAACACAAGTTATTCGCGAACGAGCAGTTTTGACAGCCGTAGTCATGCAGTCGAAGGATGTTATAAGTAAAAGCGAGATTTAAATCTTATTATTTATATTAAAATATTCATTCAAATAGAATTTAACACATTATTATTCTATTTCTTTAATTGATAAATTTAATTGAACATAAACCTTTGTAGCCTTGTATTTAAGTAAATTATTTAAGAATAATACCCATCAATTACACACACACACACACGTGTGTAATATAATTATTTTGAGACAAAAACGAACTAAACTCAAACAAACAAATCTTTGTTTGTGTTCGGTTTGTTTATATATCAAGCATAAAAATATTTATTTTTGGTTCATTTGCTTAGGCCAATGAATCAAACACGAGCTACTTAATGAGTCAAATACTAGGGCATTTACATTCATATCACTTAATTCCAATATATTTACATGTCTAAAACCTAAATTTTACTTTTTACTTTTACATTCCCAAAATTTTCATATCACATAAAAAACATAACTATTCTAAACTTTAGAAAGCAAAACACATCTTTTTTCATTTACATAAGAGTTGAAGTTTAGCTGTTAGAAACATAAATTCATAAGAATTAAGTGATATGTACGTAAATCTTCCTAAAAGTAAAATATAAACTGCTGAAAACAAGATTAAATGCGAAAATAGAAAAAAGTCCATTGTTCTACCCTGTATATTCGCTGCCATAACATGTGGCTAAAGGTCAGCCCCAAGTAAACAGCTTCAGCATCTGGACCTCTTTTGGCCTTGAGCCGTTGCGTAAAGCTCAACTAAAACTCCTTGATTCCAGGAGTCTAAAATCATTTTTTCCCAAAAAAGAGAGGAAAACAATGAAGGAAACTAGAGACAGAAAGACAATATCATCTTCCTCTCCTCCTCGAACAACAAGCAAAAAACCAGCCATTACAGCTGACTTGTGATCCGTGAGCTCTTTGCAGCTAATGGGCGACGGAAGGCCTGCATTAGACACGTCCATCCGTCTGACGGCGGTGGCCGTCCACAAGGATAAGAACAGCCAGCATGCTGTGAAATGGGCTGTTGAAAATCTGATGAGCACGACGACCATTGTGCTCATCCATGTCAGGAACAAATCCGCTAGTAGGTACCCTTCCTCTTAATTTCATTTTGCAGCTGAAACTAATCACAATTGATGATGTATTTCAATTAACATGAAGGTTACAATGTTCATGTGTGGGATGAGAGAAATTGTTGAGGATTTAATAATGAAAAGGAAGATTTGCATTCATACCAATCCGTTGTTATATGAAATCTAGGGCGAAGAAAAACAGGAATCGACACAAAACCAGAAGAGCACACAGAGATTTAACGAAGTTCGGCAAAGATGCCTACATCCTCGGGAGCAGAGCGGCGAATTCACTATTTCAGAGAAATTACATACTCATAGGGTTACACATCTATTTATAGATAAAACCGACAGATAAATTTACAAATACACCCTCGCTCCCCCCAACCCACTAATCCCAGAGACATCTCTTCACACCAAGAGACATTCATTTTCATTCCATGAGACACATCTCTTCATTTCAAAATACTCCAGATTTCCTAGTATATGAGTTATACCTAACAATTCTCCATCTTAGCGAATATTCAACCTCTTAGGAGAAATACATCATGGAGTTTCTTACACCGAAGTGGGTTGGGCAACTATGCCAACTAGCAACTGCAAACATTCAACAAGTTCAAGTAACGCAAGAACTTGTTGAAAATACCTGACTTGGTCAACTTTCCTGTTGCATTTTCATCATATGATCCAACAGAGTGAACTCAACCTACAACTGTACTCTCCAACAGTTTATAGATATTACCATCCAATTGTATAGCTTGCAATGTTTTCAAAATTTCTTATTGTGCCAACAAATTTTTCACGCTTGTTTGTCACAAGCTGAAGTTTCATGTTTCATCAAACTTCATTATCTCGAATTTTGCACCAAACATTGTCATTTGAAATTAATCCTGCAGTGAACTTTTCTTGTCTTGTATTGAAATAAAACACACCACAAATAAATTCAAATAAATATGAAATTTCTTCTGTCAATTGCAGCAATTTTCCCGCAGTTTCTTGTGATTCGTGAATCAAATTTTTCACACGAAGCACATTTCCTATTCTCACAAAATTTCGGTTGAAATACTGCGGACACCAGCCAAACTTCATCTGTCACAATTTCTCATGCGACAAATCTACGAACAATCAACGAAATTCGCGAACTCCACCTATCACAATTTCTCCTACGACAAACCTGCGAACTCGGTTGACTGAACACCACCTGTCGCAACTGCACCTGACACAACTCCTGCGACAAATTTGTGAACCCCGCTTGATTGCCTTTTCTCCTTCTCGCTGCAGCACTCTCGCGCAAACTTGCTGCCTCCAACAAGTTTGTTTCTTCAATGCAGCAGATGAATTCGCTCCCAGGCTCTTCCTTTCTTCGGCCTCTCAGCAAAGGAAATCCAGAGGATCCCGAGGAATATTCCTCTAATAGACTCTAATAGAAATAAAAGATTCTCTTATTTCTTCCTTCCTTCCTTGGAAGGTTCCAGGCAGTTCCCAGAAAGATTTTTTTTCTTTCACGCCTCTGCGGCCCACGGGAAATCCCTTTCCCGCCTTCTTTCTCCAAGCAGTTCCCCAGATAAAATCGAACTACCTGTAACTAGCACTAACCGTCACTCCCCAGATAAAACCGAACTACCTGACACACATCCTCACACCAAGAGACACTCATTTTCATTACAGGAGGCACATCTCTTCATTTCAAGTTACTCTAAATTTCCTGGTATATGAGTCATACCTAATAGTTTGCATATCTTACGCCTAAAGTTATGTGTGTGTGTATATATATATATATATATATATTTTTTTATTTTTTTTTATTTTTTAGAAGGCAAATTCATTGATATAAAAAGGAGGATGCAAAGGTTTTAGTGAGTGGATATAAAGAGTCCACTCACAGGGATTACAACTTACTCAAAATGAGACATAAATCCCACGTAAACCCCAAAATTATAAAAAAGAAAAAAACTCTTAATCATGGTGTGTGTAGTCGGTGGATTTACCACTTCCCCTTCCCCTTGATCTAGGGAGAGAGTCCAGCAACATAACTGAGATGTGGGCTTCCACCCGAAACTATGAGACAGTCATCCTGAGAATTACTGAGTTATAGCATTCCTTTTTTCCTCTTCTTAGATTTGTAAATCTGTCAATCATCTGCCAGAGGTAGTCTCGTCTGATCAATAGGTGGATCTTCGATGGAGAGCTCACCCTAGGGGGTATGTTGATCCGTAAATTGTTGATCTGACTCAGCCTGCAACACACTTTGATCCTGGCACTTCTCCAGGACTTGAGTACCCTCGTCTCTCGCAATATGTAGTTCCAAGGCACTTCGTCTAGCATCTGTTACAACAAAATTTGTAGTATTTATGATCTGAGGAAGAACTGCCCAACAACAGTGGGAAAAAGCTGTTGATCTGGTTGGTGAAGAGTAGTCTGATGAGTCAAATTCTCATTCAATATTTCTGGAAGATTAACGGTTTCTACTATTTTTTCCTTCAGATGAATGATGTTTTTAGGACCTACCAATCTCAAATGTGAATGAAACCTGTAGCATTTGACAGGGGTGTGCCCAAACAGTTTACAGTGATTGCAGTAGTAGGGTCTTTGTTCTGCAACAATTAATTGTCAATACCCATTGTGGGCAGTACCAAACCATATTTCATCCACATCAGGGAGGGTGCTATCCCTTTCAACAATGATTCTTGCAACCGAAGGCCTGGATAAGTTGAAGATGGGTGTATCCAAATTCATAGGTCTCCTTAGAGCAGCTCCAATAGAATAGAGGACATGGTGATTGAAGTAGTGCAACTTTAGGCCAGGTAGTTTAAACCAGATTGGAACTATAGATGGTTCTTGGCTAGGGTCAATTTAAGGAGACCACTTGAGCAGTTTCATATGTTTCTCATCTATTGTCATAAACTTTTTGAAAAATATTTTTGCATAGTCTTACATTTTAGATAATTGTATCATCACATGTCTCTCATCAAAGAGGTCAACCTTCCAAAGTCCCAAAAGTTTGAGATCTTCAAAAGCCTTTCGAATGATTTCCATTTTAGGGTGTCCCGATTGAAACTTCTCAATGAGGGCGAATTTGCACATATCAACCAGATTGAAAACTTTAACATCATAAAAGAATAGAGCTAGTTTGCAGCTCTTCTTACTCGTCTTCTTGATGAGGTTGCAGTCCCCCTGGCCTTTGAATGATTCATGATAAACTTGAGAGAAAACCAGATGTGATCCCAAAGAGCCAACCATATCAACAAAAAAAGCCTTCCCAAAGTTTAAAATTGGAGTAGGTGGTTGAGAAGGAGCAGAAGCCATGGAACAGGGCAAGCTACAGGGACGATAGTCGCTCACGTACGTCAATGCTCAATCCTGAGTGGTCAAGCAAAAAGAGAGGGAGTCGAAACCGAGTCCACGCTCATACAGGGTTTCGCGGCAGTGACGAGAGAAACGCGTGAAATCCACTGTCGAAAGCGAAGAAGATGACGATAAGACGGCCGAAGAGGTCGGCCAAAAAACTAAGGTGACGGTGAAGCCGAAGGAAAAATCAAAGGCCATTGGTGGGGTGGAACCCTAGGACATAAACACTCCCGCATCATGACTTATATATATATATATAAACACCACCTGTCGCA
>NW_018164844.1:871990-900324 GCF_001263595.1 Phalaenopsis equestris | reverse complement strand
ACCATATATATATATATATATATATATATATATACAAATTTATCCATGTATTATAAAAAGGTGTATTGAAATTTGTTCAAGTTAAAATGGTTATTTTTCTTATGTGATATGAAAAATGTGGGCCATATAAATCTAAAAAGTGAAGTATGGATTTTATATATTTAAATGTATAAGAACTGGGTGGTAAGTTTGTAAATGCAAGTAATTCCATAATAATTGCAAAAGCTTTGAAAGAGTTTATTGTGGTGCTATAATGTTATAATCACTTTTACAAACAACTATAGCTGCATGGGCAATTGACTTCCCTCAAATTTAGATTATTTTTTATATGGAAGAGCAATTTGATCTTTGTCCCTCCTTAAATATTACTTTACCCTTCATTGCCCTAGCCCCTCCTATGTGCGCCCCTCAAAAAAAAAAAAGCTGGTCCTGCCCCAGTATAGCTGCTGCAAATTTCCCCATGTATGTGTATGAAAAAGGAAAAGTCTGTTACAAAATCATCAGTATTTTAATTGATTTGTGATTATGAAATAAGAAACTCACCGGAAGTTTTAGCACATGTGAGCAGGAAAACAAATCCTCTAAACATATAACTAACCATTCAGTTGATATCATTTAAAATAATATTGATTTATATATTAAAACTATGCTTCTGAAAACCCGCACTTTTTTGTACTTTTTCTATGATTTCATAAGAATACAGACAAGGTTAATAACAGCATGAACTTTTATGCATGCAATAGTATTTTTACTGCAACATTGACACAATGATACCAAATGCTAAGATCAATAATTAGCTCTTTTCTTTGGTATGTTGTAATTTGTTTTTCTATGAAAATCTGCAATGGCTGTTCCCAGTAGTGCAGATGATGCTATTTTCTGATCCCAAATGGATGGTTTTATAGAGACGGAAGCAGGCCAGGAAACCACAAGGGAAGAAGCAGATGAAGAAGTGAATAACCTATTCCTCCCTTATAGGGGGTTTAGTGCTCGCAAAGGGGTAATCACTCAATTCCTTTAGAAAAAGAAACAAGCATTATTATTATCATTATTATATATAATTATATTTTTAATATTTGCTAAGATGTCTTAAAGTTAGCAAATTAACAAGGCTTTTTGATATGGAAATAATAAATATTAATTTATCTTAACAAAAATAATTCATCCTTTGCTTTACAATATATGTAGAATTTCGATAAACCATTAGCATGTTTCATATTTCGAGCAAATATTACGTGTGGCGCCTAGATGATGGTCCGGATGAACCTCCATGCCATATATGGCGGCGTGGCTGCATCCAAACCGTCACCCGGATGTGCAGTCTACTACACACGTAATATTTCCTCTAAACATTCACACCTCTAAGAGGAATCCCTCAGGCCAATTTTAAGATTGATCGCCGTGTCTTGTCTCGCTTGAAGTAAGAAAGGTTGAGAAGGGCATTCTTGACATTTAATCCTATGTTAAGTGGAAGTGGGTGAAATTTAGGATATAAAAGTTAATAATTTTTTAAGATGCATTTATTTTTTTGTTTTACAAGATTAGAAAAGGGGGTGAAATCATTCAAGATGCATTGTAAAGGAAGTCAACTTAAACTTAAGTTAAATCTAAGATGATAAAATATTTTTTATTAGCAAGTCTAAAAATAACTCATATAGTGAATTGGTGATGAGTGAAGATGTGTTGAGTAAGAAAAGAAAGTGTTTTTAACATATGATAAAAATGGAATACTATTGAAGCTATTAATAATTATAAGAAAATATAAGTCTTTAGATATTTCATAGTACTAAGAAGAGAAGAATATAACACAGTTAAGATGGGATAAAAGATCTAACTACTTTGATTATGTTATATGCATATGAAGTGAAGATAATAAGATCTTGCAGGAAATGAAAATATTATTTTGATAAATTACTAAAGGAGAGTTTTAAGGAAAAATTTTATTTTAAATAACATAATTAAAAAATAATGAAGTATATTATATATTGATTCAAAAATTATGTTTTCTCTAAAAAAATAACAAATAAAAGGATTTAAGCCCTATTACAGTGATTTAGTTGACAAATCTTTTTAATAAAATTTTGAAAGCTAAAATGATGTCAACAAATTGGAGTAAAAACTTTAATATTAATGGTAAGAACAATGAAGGCATTATGTATTACGATAAGTGGAGAGAATTAATTGATTGTTTCATTTCAAAATTTGTTTAGTATTTATCCAGCCTTAGGAGAGTTTTAAATATAAGAAACTTTCAAGGAATAATACTTACAAAATAGTTGCAATAGTCCATGAATGCTCTAGTGGCAGAATAACAATTATGAAATAATTACAATAATCCATGAATTGATGAGATAGCAACAATAGTCATATAAATCAGTAATTTGACATATAGTGACAAAGAAAATGGAGAACTGATGGGCTCTGTAAAACATTGATCAAACAAAATCTAAATAGATTGAGTTTTTCAAACTTCCCCTCAAATGAATAAATGGTTGTTTTTTATTCCAAATTGGCATACTAATTTTTTAAATAATTTTATAGATAATTATTTGGAAATAATATATCCAAATTGCCCACCTATTCGACAAATAAAATATAAATTAGACCATGTTGAGCTTATATTTCATAAAATGTCGATTCAATTTAATGGGTTTTGTTCAATTATGTTACATACAATTTTATGTAATATTGATGGTTGATTTGTTATCATGATAATCATATTGGGTGTTTTCATTCAACCTTTAAAGCTTCGAGAATAATTTTTTAGCCATCGTAAATCACAAATTCTTAGCACCATATATTGAAATTTTACTTTGCATTACACCTTGACACAACATTTCATTCTCTAAATCATGAAATTGCTTATATAGTTTGTTTAATCTTTAATCTATATAATCCTCTTTTTTTGTTTACATAGTTTGATTATGTGTTTGAGTAAAACTCTAGTAGGATCTTCATATATACCTTCTCTTCTAGATCACCTTATATGAAATCTTTTCTCATATGAACATATTGTACTTTTCATTTCTTGTTAGCTACTAATAATAAAAACTCAAATAAAGATTCATTTAAACATTCCAAGATAATTAATTGCACATATTTTAAGTGTAATCCTTTTCCATTAATTTGGTTGTATACATTTCTTATGAGGCAACATATTTTGTACTTAATTTAATGAACCACATAAATTCAATTGATTTCTTACATTTTGGCATATGTCACAAATTTTTATATTTTATTCTTTTGAAGAGTTTTCATTTCTTCTCTCATAGCAATATTTAAACTCATATTATTTAAAGCCTTAAAAATGATACTGGAGAAAAATAATATGAAGGCTAATATGGAAGGACTAGCTATGATAAAACTAGTATAAGAGATGTTAAGTATCTTATTTTGTAAGCTTAATAGTTCCCTTAGTGAGTTTAATGTCAATGATTACTTGAGTAGATTGTACTTTTGTCGATTGAGGTGCATCTCTATTTGCAAATTTGTAATGGCCAAGTGGAAGAAAATTCAAATATGTTTGGTTGCACCTTATGATGACCCTCTTCACCGGTTAATGTAGGATATAATAGAGGGCTATGTGTGATTTAGTTGATTGAATACACCTAAAACACCAATTATGTTATCCTAACCACCAAGAAAGAGCGAGAAATACATTCAATCACCTATGTTCATAAAAAATAACATGTCATATTATATTATTTTACACAAAACTAGTATATTCAAATCTTTGATGAAGCGGAAATAATCTAAAATATTTTATTTTAATCTATCCACAAAGCATATAAAATACCCCAAACTACTTAACAAAAATATAAATTCCATATGTTAACATATCTCAAAATTTCTTTATTTTATAGTAGTTATACATAAAAATATAATCCCAAAATTGAAATGATACTATTGAAGTTCGACCTTTTATTTTCTTTTTTCAATAAAAGTAGCTATGACAATCTAAAGTGTTATGAAACATAGAAAGATAAACAAATTTAAATGATGGCTCAAATGCTAAAAAACTAATAAATAACATGTATGCTAATAATGATTGGATATAATTCAAGTATATGTGATCTACACAATGCTATAACAGTCAAAAAATAAAGTTTATAAGAAATATTTGCAGCAAGTGATAGCATTATACTTGTAAATGTAAATAAATGCATCAAATTATTTTATTACTTGATTATTTTCTATTATCTTGTATTTTATTTTAGTTTCAAAATTCTTCATGAATGGTTAATTAGATTATTGGTCATTATAAATCCTCTCAAAGGCTATATTATTAAGTTTAATAGAGACCGGACCAAACACAACATTATCACTATTGAAAGATATTGAGAACCCTTTTGCCTTTATAGGGAACTCTTTTATCCTATTAGGATCTTTTTGCCCCCACTTGCATGGGTTTCATAAATATATCATTGTCAATTTCTTTCTGTAACAAGACATTTCTTAAGCTTCAAATATTATTATAACTAATTTTTTCAATAAACAGGTGATTCCTATTCAAATATGCTAAATAATTGTATACTCAAAAGAGTAACATAGAAATATCAATTATTTTTTAATCGTATCATCAACAAATAAAATATTTATATAATCAAAATGGACTTATTTCCAAGCTTATATCAACTCAATTTTATATTGTTCTTTACTCTAAATATGAGATTGTAAATATGTATTTTATAACATGAAATTTTTATAATGCATCTCACATATTATTCTTCTATACATATAAATACATGTGCACATTATTGTCAGGGTTCATTTTTAGTATTTGAATTTATAAATCTTACCCAACTCACGATTTAACCCTTTAAAATAAGCTCTCCGAAACCACTTTCTTTTATAAACAATTACAGAATTAATAACTCCTTCATCTTTAAGAATTAGCATATAACTTTATCTATCAAAATCATTATTTTGAAGAGAGGAATGCAATGAAATATTTTTTTTTTATAATTTTTTAGAAAGTTGATATTTTAGATATAATTTATTTGGGTATTTTATACTTGTACCTTGTTGAAAATTGGGTATTAAAACTCAATTATTTAAGGTACGACTAATTTTAAAGTAAACTTGCTAACTAGGGTGTGGAATAAGACAAGGAAAACCTTGAAGGAAAAATTCATTTTTGAATGATATGTCTTCCTTGGGATAATTAGAGAGATATCATAAATATTTTTTGTTACAAGTTATATCAAAAAATGCATATAGCGTCTATACCATTTTTAAGTGGAAGAGTAGTCAATATAAATAAATTTGATTTCTTTGGATTAGGTCTTTTCTTCCTTTTGATGATGTTTATGGACAAAAAAAAAACATTTTTAAATAACTTAAAAACAAGATTATCTGTGTTGAAGTAAGAAAAAAATTTGCTTAGAAAAAGTAAAACTTTCAAACCAAAGAATCTTTGTGGGCAATCAATTTATGATATAAAGACTATTAATACATATTCCCCTAGTGTTATTTTGAAAATTCAAGTGAAAAAAGAGAGCTCTTGTCTTAGCAAGTAGATGAACAGTCTTTATTTAGTGGCCATATTTTATTGATGTATGCTTACACGAGGATTCATACATTATTTTTTCTTAAAAAACAAAGAGAGCGAATGTTAAAAAGACTTTGGCCTTATCATATTTTAATATTGTAATATCACCATTAAATTTGATTTTTAATCAAATTAAAGAAGGCGAGAAATATGATACATCACTTTTGAATTTTAATAGAATAATTCATGATACATCAATTCACATTCATCAATAAAAGACACAAACCATTGAGCTGTATGTATATTACATTCGAATGTGACCTCTAGATGTCATCATGAGTAAGTGAAAAATAACTTAAATAACTTTCAGTTATTGTATTACTTGTGGAAAAATGGACATACTTGTGTTTTGCTAACTCAAATGTTACACAACAAAATTTTAAAATAAATATTTCTGAATAATTAAAAGAATGTAATTTTGAGAATGATAAAAAAGATAACCAAGGCATAGGCACTAGAACCATATTCTATCTTTATTGTTTTTAGAAGTTTAAGAGAGGAAAGGTAATACAAAAAATTATTTGTTGATGAAAAAGCAATCTCTTTTTTAGTAAGTCCATTCAGCCTTCTTGTGTCCTGATGATAAATTACACAATGAGGGTAAAATATAACATTTTATTTAGAATCTATACTAATTTCTTAAATAGATAAAAATTGATGAATAATTTAGGAATGTGAAAGCTGCTTTGAAGCGTGAGAGATTTGTTTATATGAAATATTCTCTTGGACAATAACAATTATCAAGGACCAGAAATGAGTGTTTCCATGTTGCTAGATATAAAGAGTTGATCATATGATCTATAATACTTGAATCAATAATATAAGGGGTATGAACGGACATCTCTAAGTCTTTATAAGTATGAAAAAAATGAGGCAATACACGTAAATTTAAGAAAATAAGCACCAACTATAGGATTTGTTTCTACTAGTGCCAGCAAACTTTTCAACTTTTATTTCTTCTTTCTCAATCTTGATTGGAGATTCTTTACTTTTACCTTCTTTCACATGTATACGTACACATGTCTATTATTTTGCTCATTCTCTTAATGTTATTTAAATTTTTCTTGGTGCATGCTATGAAGCTTCCGATATCTTTTTTTTTAATATATTCCAAGCTTTCTTATAACATATGCTATATATTCAAATATTGGGTATATGATATATAAATTTAAGATGTACAATAAATATTATCAATCAGTCAATTGAGTTATAACATCCAAATGTTGGGCAACAAAAAAATCATGATATCAAAATTGAGCATGACAAATATAAAAATGTCATGATAGATGTGTGAAAAAATAAAAAAGAATATATTAAGGAATGCATATATTAGCAAAACAAGCCACACCTACTACAGATAATATACTTAAAAATAGACTTCCATGATTTAGATAGTACAATAATGAAGTAGACCTAAATGTTTTGCATAAGAAAGTTGGTCAAAATAATTTTCAAAGAATTAGTTTAACACCTTAGGCAGCACTCAAAAAGAATAAATAAAAATAACAATTAATAAACCTTCCCTAAATAATCTAGATAAGGTAAATGATGATGATGATTATTCTTAACTTTATCCATTTTCGAATTCCAATGAAAAGATGCAAAATGGTGTGTTGTACCATAAGATTTTGCATACCTTGGTAATTTGATATTACATCACAAACCCGTACAAGAAGCAAAATTTCTAATTTTTTTTCAAATGTTAAAGCCACATTATACTTAAAAACACCATAGATTTGAATCTTTGATTGAGTGTAATTTTTTCATATTTAAAGTGAAGGTCTATGATACAATATATTGAAAAAACAAACAAACCAAAGTTAGCTTATGCTTACATGATTGTTTGTGTACTCTGCAGACGCAGCTGAAGGAGGAAGTCCTAGAAGGTGCTGATATTTCAAATACCATAGTCGATTACATCAATGCCAAGTCCATCCAAAACCTTGTTGTCGGGGCCTCAAACAGCAGTATCATGAAGTCTATCCAACACACCACACATCATGTTATCTTTAACCCCCCTTCATGAGCCTTCCAAAGGTTACTAACATTAATTAGCTCTCTTCTAACATGCAGAAAACTCAGAGGTGTTGATGTTCCATATAACCTCATAAAATCGGTACCAGACTTCTGTGCCGTGTATGTCATTTCCAAGGGGAAACCAACTACCATCCGACCAGCAAGAAACTCATATCCAAGTACCATTCCACCAAGGAATTTGAGCTTCATGGCGAGTTCGCTGTACCAACCTGACCAAGACAATACAGTCAGGCATGTGCCTATGGATGTTTTGTTGATATAGGAATTTAGAGTTGAGTGTCAAAGAAGCCATCGGACAATTTATATGGGTCATTTTAGTCTCAGATTTTTAAAAGTGTTAAATTAGTCCTCAGATCTTTTCAATGTAGGCTAAAATAGTCCTCATTGGGATTATTTCAATCAATATTTAAGAAGTTTTGGGATTAAATTAACACTTTTATAAACTCTAGAATTAAACAGTGAGGAGATCATTTTGATACTTTTCTCTAAAAATTGATAACAGAAAGTTGATAATCCATGGTTTCATAAGCGGATTAGATAACATTTGGGAACTAATGTTCTTAATTTTTACGATAAAAGCTTGAGGTCAAGACTTGTGGGAGTTTGATTCCCATGCTGGTTTAAAATCAAGATCTCACTTCCCGTTTTTTGAATCATTCAGCAGGGCACCGTATTCAAGGAGGAACTGGGGAGTTTCAGCTCCACCAACCCCCATACATGAGAGAACAGAAAGAAGATCAACAGATTTGCTGCCTGATTATCTGAATACATCCGCAAGAGACAGACCACTTTCCACAGCTCGTTCGGTGCCCAACAATCTATTCATGGACAACCTTGATCCTGCCAACCAGGCCCAAAGTTCAGTTGATTATGGAAGCTCATTTTCAGACGACATTGATTTACAGGGAGTCAGTTTCCAATCCATGAACATTGGAGATTCTCTTGAGTTCTCATCAGCCTCCATGGATAGTCATTGGACTGGGAGCAGCTCCTCTTTTACTGGTGTAAGTACATTTCTAGGATTGAAATGCATTAAAATGACTACCTCATCTGTCATACAAAATTTTCAGTTTTAGTCATCATCTAATCAATTATCTAGAATCATAGGCAAACCGAGAACTTGAGTCTGAAATGAGAAAGCTGAAACTTGAGCTAAAGCAAACAATAGAGATGTATAGCAATGCTTGCAAAGAAGCTGTAATAGCTAAACAGAAGGTGAGAAAGCACTCCCTGCTGTTCAATTAAAATAAGATATTTGAAATCACGAAATTAAGTACTTACAATGTTCTAATTATTTGGATGCAGACTATGGAGCTTCAACAATGGAAAATTGAGGAAGCACAAAAGTTCGAGGAATTAAGAAATGCAGAAGAAGCAGCTCTTGCTATGGCTGAAATGGAAAAAATAAAGCGTAGATCTGCTGTTGAAGCAGCTGAAGCTGCACAAAGAATTGCTGAGCTTGAAGCACTTAAGAGACAACATGCAGAGAGGAAAGCAAGGCGTGAGGCAGAAGAGAAGAAGAAAGTATTGGATGCACTGGCTCATACAGACACCCGCTACAGGAGATACACCATTGAAGAGATTAAGGCTGCAACTAATGACTTCAGTGCAGAAAATAAGATTGGTGAAGGTGGCTATGGACCTGTGTACAAGGCCTATTTGGATCATACCCCAGTTGCCATTAAGGTCTTAAGAACAGATGCTGCACAGGGAAGAAAACAATTCCAACAAGAGGTAATTCATTATTTTTTCAGAAAAAAAGAAAACATTCTAATGATGATAGGAACAGTGAATAACCAAAACAAAAAATTCAAATATATTAACAGTATCACATGAACTCATATTCTTTACAAGTCAGTTAAGTCCTTGTTATAGCTGGGATGATATATCCCCTTGCACTAGCATGAAAATCTTTACTGCAATTTATGAAGAAACACAAACAAACCATTCATTAGAAATAAAAGTCACATTGTTGTATAATGTATTTTAAGCATTTGAGTTTCTGAATCAACTTGTAATAGCAACGGCCTTGACATTCTTAAATATTAATAACATGATAAAACCTTATGAAAAATATTTATCCACTGATTATAGCTAGGGCTACTACTAAGTTACAAGAATTAGGGTGCAAGGGGTTCAAGCTTAAGCCAATAGAACCCCAAACAAGATCGGTTTAAAGTCATTCAATTTAATCTCTAATAGAGTTAGGGCTGGTTATTGGTTGAATCAATTTGATGTTAATTCAAAATAGGAATGGCTTATTTATTTAGGGTCCGTTTGCCATCATTTCCTCTCTTTTTTCTTTTTTTGAAAATATATTTAATAGGTATAATTTTTAAATTTTTTTAGTTTTTATTTTAAAAGATAAATTAATTTATTTTTAAAAATACTCAAAGCACCTAAAAGAATGTTCGAGTATTTTTAAAACAAATAACTTTATCAAATATGTTATAATTTAAACCAAAGCATAAACAAAATAAAATAAATAAAATAAAAAACGAAATATATAAAGGATGCCACACCTCCTTCTTAGATTAAAGCTCAAACCAAATAAAAACTAATCAACATTCAATCAATTAAAACAAATACCTATTCCAAACTCTAAACAATCACTCATATATAAGTACATATACTTTGATGTAGATATGTATTGATATAAATATACATGTATGCATAAATATATCTTACACACAGTCATACATTCATACATTCATAGATGCATGCATATGCATTTTGTTTCAGTCTCAGACAGACTTGATTTCTTCCATCATTGACTAAATTCATGTTTAATTCAAGTTGTGTCTGACTCGTTAATCCGCTGGTTTATTTCAATCAAAACCATAAATTGATTTGATTTTTCAACCAATTATCAATCTTTTTGTCAAATTCATACCTTCAACAAGTATGCTTATTTCTTATTTCTAGTGCTCACAGCTTATATGGGCAGATCAAATAAAAAAGAACGAGGCTTACATCCTCTTGTGCTCTTAATGGTCCAAATAAGCTTTTCGGACAAGAAAAAATGAAGCTGCTCTCATATTTTTGAACTCCTTCCAAATGATCAAAGCAGAAAACCTAATCATAATCACCTTTAAAACTCAAGTTCCCAAACTATAATTTTAATGGATCATTTACATATCTCATACCTACATTTTCTTCTTTACATATAATACTATCCAAATCTTTCATATCACATCAAAAACATCGCAATTTAACTTTCAAAAACCATAATACTTCTTTTCAAGGATATGTAATATGGTATGCAAGTAAAAATTGAGGCTTAGGAGTTAGATGTGTAAATACAAAAGAATTGAGTGGTATGCATGTAAATCTCACTATTTAGATTCTCAAACTGTAGTCACATCAAAACAAAACCGTAACGCCAATGCTACTTCCATATCCCTCATGCCCTGGATTAACCTTGTAATGATGACCATTCAGGTTGAAGTCTTGAGCTGCATCCGTCATCCTAACATGGTCTTACTACTTGGAGCCTGCCCTGAGAACGGATGCTTGGTGTACGAGTTCATGGATAACGGTAGCTTAGATGACAGACTCTTCCGAAAAGGAAACTCACCCCCTATTCCATGGAGCACAAGATTCAAAATCGCTGCTGAAATAGCTACTGCACTCTTGTTCCTCCATCAAGCAAAACCAGAGCCACTGGTCCACCGTGATCTAAAGCCTGCAAATATCCTCCTAGATCGAAACTATGCCAGCAAAATCAGCGATGTCGGTCTTGCAAGGCTTGTTCCACCATGTGAAGCAGACAATGTAACGCAATACCACATGACATCAACTGCAGGAACCTTCTGCTATATTGACCCTGAGTATCAACAAACAGGGATGCTCGGAGTCAAGTCTGATATTTACTCTCTAGGTATAATGCTGCTTCAGATTATCACGGCTAAGCCTCCAATGGGTCTCACCCACCATGTTGAGAGGGCGATTGAGAAAGGAATCTTTGCAAAGTTGCTTGATCCAGCAATAACTGATTGGCCAGTAAAAGAAACACTTTGCTATGCTAAAATTGCCTTGAAATGTGCTGAATTGAGAAGAAAGGACCGGCCTGATCTTGGAACAGTAGTCTTGCCAGAGCTTAACAGACTAAGAAAATTTGGACGAGAATATGAAGTCAGTAGACGATATAATGCCAAAAGTTGCAGGAGTGGCAGCAATTTCAGCACTCCACCAAGGCCACACAGCAACAGCAGTTCACATCCAAGGACGCAGCCACTTGTACAACAGGTATTTGGCAAGATCTCTAAAAATAACAAGGATTAATAATGTTCAATTACCAAAAATTTAAGGTTGTTCATTTTGTCAATTACAGGAAAAAGTTATAAGCAACGCAAGTATTACAGCACCGTGGACTTCTTCGAGTGATGATGAACTCAGATCTGGATAAATGCACAGGGTTAATGACTGAAGAAGGTTTGAGTAAGCTAAATGCTTCAAGTTTAACAAAATTATAATTTGATGGCTGAAGATGGGTGCAGTGCATGTCAGCTGTTAATCAATCATATAATGAATGTTTCCGATTCTAGTTGATAGAATCGGTGTCAGATAAATTGTGTCTTTCATGGTAAACAAAGATACAGAATCATTGGTTAATATGAATTCATAATTTCCTAAAGTTTTCTAACTTGACCTCATAGAAGAATAACTCAGATGAAATGAAATTTAAACGCTGCCAGGCATTCTGAGCATTTTGTGAAGCCGCTTATTAGCAAGAATCGGCCACCGCCATCAAAGATCATTTCATAGCAGTAAACCTTAAGGGATTATACGCATATACCATAACGGGTTTTGTCTTTTAGCGATTCCAAAACTTTCTGCATACTGCTATATATAATGTCCTTTATGTAAAAGCTAAGGTAAGGAAAGCGTTGACTGTTTGCCTCATGTTTGTGTTTGCTGCTTCTCTCTCGTCGGGTGAAAAACCTTTCTAGGTTTTATGCCTCTTTCATGGTATCAGAGCACGCCTGGATAAGTGATCTCCTTCTTCTTCTCTCGGTATCTAATCCCATCATCCCTGGTTGGTATTTTCACATTGAATCCAACTTTCTCCTAATTTCCCACCTCAAACATCTCACACAACATCAGCTCGCCGCCGATAATTATCAGACCTGGAGAGCTCGGGTTCTTAAAACCTTCTCGACAAACGTGTTTGCTGGATTCCTATATGGGAGCTGTGCCTGTCCACCACAATACAGTAGGCGTGCTAACATCAACTTTTAGAAAACAGACTATTTCAAATATGAAACCTCAATTAAAACCTGACAATCTCTCTGCACTCCATGATTTCTCCAACGTCAGCACTCTAGAAGGGAGACTATAACCCACCAACAGCTACTTCCCCATGCCCTCCATCTAAACTCATCTGGAGAACTCCAGAAGGGAGACTAACCCACCAACAGCTACTTCCTCATACCCTCCATCTACACTCCTCATCTGGAGCACTCCCATCTACACTCATCTGGAGCACTCCAGAAGGGAGACTAACCCACCAAAAGCTACTTCCCCATACCCTCCATCTACACTCATCTGGAGAAAAAATTATTCCATACGGATAGGACACCTCAAGCAGCTAGCGTGCGGTGTCTGGTGTCCGATCCGGACCGTAAATCAACTGATCAACGGTTCCGATGTATTTCGGCGGATCTCACTTAAAAAATTTAAAAAAAAAACCGGAAATAATCATGATCTACGGTCAGGATCGGACACATGCGGTGTCCGTACACAATAATTTTTCCATCTGGAGCACTCTAGAATGGAGACTATAACCCACCAATAGATCTCGGTTAATAATGTTGAAGAATGAATTGCACCACATCTCGATGAAGGAGAATGTCATTCAACAATACCTATCAGCGATTCACAGCCTAGTTGATCAAATACAAGCAGTTGGATCCACACTTGATCAAGAAACTTGATCAAGAGGGTGTCATTCTATATATACTTAATGGAGTTCCAACACCCTATAATGCATTCAAAACTTCTATTCAAACTATGTTGTAACCTACCGCACTCGAAGATCTCTACTTCTTGTTATGTAGTGAGGAGATTAATATACAAACTTTGTGCTCAAAGATCTCTACTCCTTGTTATGTGGTGAGGAGATTAATATACAAACTAAGAATGTGGATAATGTTGCATCCATTAAATCTCAAATGGCTCTCACAACCTCTCGCGGACAGACAAAAATTGTCTACAGGGAAATAGGTAGGAATCAACGTTGAAGTTTTTTAACGAATTTGCGGAGGTAGACAGCACAACCGCCCACCTATCATCTGCCAAATATGTAATAAAATCGTACACTCAACATCTACTTGTTGGCACGGGGCCAATCAAGAATACACCCCTATCGTTCCCCCACAAGCTTTAGTCGCTACTTCAAAGGAATGGATATTAGGCTTCGGGGCTATGACACATTTCACGTCTAACATCAATCAACTCCAAACAGCTATTCCGTACTCCAGTACTAACTTGGTCATCATCGATAATGGGAAAGCTATCCTGATTCAACACAAGAGAGATGGCTCCTCCCTAACCCCCATCGTAAACTTAAACTACCACAAATTCATCATCACTTTTCCACAATCTAATCTCTATTCATAAACTCACTAAATATAACAATCTTATTGTCTAATTTCACTTCTTCGGATTTTCCATTTTTGATTCACAAACTCACCAGCTGATTCCCCAGAAACCCAGCTCTAATGGCCTCTACTCCATTCCACACTTAACACATCTACCACAAGCATGTACTACCTCCCTCTCCAAGACACAACACTTGGATCTTTGGCATAGAAGGTTGGGCCATCCTCATTCAACATTGTCTCCGCTATTTCCAAAAGACATTCCCTATATATATTTTTCACTTATAATTTTTGTAGCACTAACCTTACTAAAAGTCACAAACAGCCATTTGTATCATCTACAAGTCAAAAATGCAAATTACTTGAGCTCATTCACAATGATCTTATCATGGCTATATGTATATTACATTTAAGTTGTGTTGGGTATTTCTTATGCATACTAAATATTGAAGTACTCAATTAACCCAATATTTTATTTAACTACTTCAAAACCAATTGAACAATATTCTATGCTCCGACGACGAACATGAATAGAAAAATCACGGACTAAATCAATTCCTCACCAATTATTTCATCCTCCATCAATACTCCTGCCCCTATACCCCCGAACAAGATAGAGTGGTTAAATGCAAGCACTGACACCTCATGGAGACCACTCGAGCCTTACTACATCAAGCCCATGCACCGTATAATTTATGGACAGACGGCTTTCTAACTGTGGTTCACGTCGTAAATTGAATTCCGGCTAAAACCACCCACTACATCTCTCCTTACGAACACCTCCATAAATCACCACACAATACACACACCTTTGTATTTCTTGTTGCGCATGCTATCCATCGAGATGAACTCAGACAACACACAAACTTGAATCCCGATCAATTCAATGCATATTTTTAGGTTGCTCCCTACAACACAATAACATAAAATATTACAACCCCACCACCAATAAATTCATAATCTCGAGACACATGGTATTTAACGAAACCACATTTACTTTTCACAAATTAACCCCATTAATGCAATCAAACCAGCCCACTAATTCTACCACCACTCCTCCATTATTTCTCCAACCAACATCATATCTACAACCTACATCACATGGGCCTACCTCACCCAACATCATATCACATGGGCCTACCTCACCCAACTTCACCACTGGCCTACAAAAAACCACATCATCTCACTCCCCAACACCCTCTCAACCGCAACAACGCAACCCCACGCTTACTCCTACACATCCTATGACAGAAGATCACAAAATAGGCCACCTAAAACATATCCAAAAATTAAACCTATTCCATCAAGTTCAACAACCGCCTAACCCCACATGCTTCACCCAAGCTTCCAAATATCTTAATTGGAGGAATGACATGATCGAAGAGTTCAATGCCCTTCAGTACCAAGGTACCTGACACTTAGTTTCTGCACCGGTTGACCAACCTATTCTTGGCTTGCAGTGGACCCACACCACCAAACTCAACTCACTTGGCCAAGTCACACGTTACAAATCTCGCTTTGTAACTCAAGGCTACAAGCAAGAGTTTGGAGTCAACTATCAAGAAACATGTAGTCTGAGAGTCAAACTACCTACCTATAGCCACAGATCCTCTAGTGCCTAATCTCACCATCATTCTCTTGCAGCTTGGGTCCATTCAAAAGTCATGTTCTTCTCTTAGCAACTTGTATAAAAAATGTAACTTCATGTTGTTTTAAAGGTGAAAGCAAATCAAGATTAGAGAGCAAGGCAAATCATATAATGTAAAGAGCAAACTTGGGATGGAGAAGTCAATGTGAGGGAAGATGGAAGGATTTACTTTGAAACAAAATCAGAGCACATGGTAATTATATAGCAATTATACTCTTTATTAGGAATTTATTCAATAGATTTGATAATATTGTCATTTTCTAGTGTTCTTACTGCATAACAAAATGAGGAAAACAAGACTATCTAAAGAAGTAAATTCTCTCAAAACAATGACTAATAATGCATTGAATTATTTTAAGTTTTTAAAATAAATGTGGTAGATTGCTAGATAATTATGGCTTAATAATGCATTGAATGACTATGAATGACCTTAGTAAATGAAAAGATTGGCAAAACTTTCTTCAATCTTCATGGAAGACGTGGCATCTTGGACACTTCATTTGTATTAGGAATCTCAATAGACCCTTATGTAGAGTTAAAATATGTTTATTTTGTATGTATTTCCTAAACCGTGGTTACTTTTTTATAAATAGTGGTAGCCCATTAAGGGCTAAATGTTTTCTATGGTATTTTAAATCAAAATTAAGTTATGCATAAGATCCTAATATTTAATGTAGTACTTATAATATGAGATATAGTATTCTAAAGCATTCATCTTAAGTAATAGTAACAATCATTGGCAAAGGGTTTCATAAAGATATGAATTAGCATGTCATCTACTAATAAGCTCTACATTCATATCACCATGATTTATATAGCTCTGAATGACATGATAGTGAATCTCTAAATATTTTTTCATTGAGTGATGAATAAAATTTATGGTTAAATTTATGACACTGATTTAATTACACCTGATACAAATGTGATTAAATATTAATTCACAATAAATGAACATTTCTTTATTTAGGGTATGCATGCAACGTAATTGCCAACATAACTTAGTCTCTAAAATAGGTAAACAAGTAGAAGTTTACTTTCTACTTGACCATGATACAACAATGGAGTTGTTGATACTTACTTATACAAGGAGGTCAACATATGGCCAGATGAGAGCAATTTCTTAAAAAGCATATATGAACTAATTCAAGGTATTTTCAGAGCTGTGTCGTGAGGAAACTTTAATAATACAAATAAAAAAAGTTCTCTAATGAATTAAAAAGAGAATAACTGAGTCAAAAATGACTGAACAATCATCAATGATTAATACCTACTCCATTCAAATAAGGCAATATGCATATCCATTACCCTTACCATATTTAAAATTCTCTCTAAACACCCACATACAACATTAGGTAAAAAAGCTTTTACGTTTAGCTTTATCTTAAGACCACCCCCCATGCATCTGTATACTCTCATTAGTCTCCTTTTTCTTAAAAGATATGTTCTAGTTTGGAAGATTTACATACATACCTCTCAATTCCTTTGTATTTACATATCTACACCTAAACATCATTTTTTACGGGCATGCCCCAATTACTTTATAAGTTCAAATGATGGTATTTGTCAGGTGATATGAAAGATTTGGGTGGTCAAAATGTAAAAATTAAAATTTAGGTTTTATGAATCTAAATACATTAAAATAGGGTGGTATGTATGGAAATGCCCCAATTATTTTTGAAGGAGTAAAATATCTAAATTTTTACAAAGCATGGCAATAATTTATGGAGGCCTGTAATTATTTTTTAGATGCCCGCGCTTTTTTTTTTTTTAAATCACATTCATTAGTTTATTTATATAGAGATATTCTAAAACATAATAGAAAAATAGTTTGACTAAATAAAAATATTTTTTAATTATTTGATTTAGATGACACCTAATTTTCATTTAGTCGGTATTAATACGCCTCACTCGTATATTTTTCACGAAGCTGTTAATATTTTTTTGTAAATTTTTCGCCTGAAAGACACTTTCTTTGTATGCTGAATCTTAAAACTTCATGTAATGCATTCTAACATTATTTTTGTTAATTGTAATCATTTAACTTAAGAAACTATTAGCCTTTCATTCTTTAGTATAATCTATGATTATCAAAATTCTAACATAGGCTTATGGGACTAACCATATTGTTTATTTTAATTATAACAAATATGATAAATTGAGGGTTATACATTTTGGAGATTTGTGTGGTAAACATTCCCCCTCAAATATTAGTATTTTCCTTAGTATCATGATGGACAAAGTTCTATCAATCATAAATATTGTATAATAAGAAAATGTAGAGCAAAAATATCATAATAAATATAAAGTAGGCATACCAATGAAAAGTTAAGTATTTGTTATAGAAATTAATTTAATCATGTTTAATAAGGTAGGGCAAATAGAAGTTTCAAAGACTCCCACTTACTTGCACACACTTTACATGACATATACTCTGTCTCTTTTTCAAAATAAATCACTAAGATTAATCTAAAACAAAATTTTACTATTTCTCCTAATTTGCCACGACAAAATATAAAGAATATACAACTAACTCAAAGTACACAAATAAAATAAAAATAAACAGAACAAATAAAGAGGGTGTCATAACAAAAAACATCCAAACTCATCAAATTTAGTTTGATCCTGATAATCATCATCAAATTCAAGGGTTAGCCTTTAACTGGTAGGCCAATACTCGATCATTCACTTGATGTTGATTAATGTGATGTACTAAACTTATGATATTTGTAAGATGTCTCGATGTAGTTGAAGAAAAAAAATCATGTTGGATAACAAATCTCTTTATGATGAAATGGCATTGAAAATTAGAAGAGAAAAATTATGGGGATAATAGTTAATTAGTTACTTATTGAGGTCAAGAATCAAATATTTATAGCTAATAATTACTTAGTTAAATATTTTAGACTAAGATTATTGTGTCTCTTATGGGAGTAATCTTAATGATTCATGGTTTAGCACATGATTGTAAATATCATATCTTGCGCATTGATGGGAAGGCAATATAGAGCACAATAGTTTACCAAAAATTGAGGTGAGATTTAAATTCTTATAGTTATGACTTGTATAATATAGGGTGCTAAATGATGTACTAGACGTAATATCCATTAATAGATAAAGAATGAACCCTAGTGATGTGCTCTTCAGAAAGGTTGTTTTGGAACCTAAGATTAAGGCTTGACCATCAAAAATATTTTCAAATTTTTTTGATGGCTCAAAATTTATTCTTATTGTGAATTAAGAAAATTCACTTCAAACCCATGGATATGATATTTACTTTTATTCAACAATACTATGGCCATATTATAGTAGAAAGTTTGAATAACGTCAAACTAAAATGGTGAGGCACATTGAAGTATAATCAAAGCTTGGACATTTAGAATGAAGGAACGGTATCAGACACTAAATTTATGGAGAGGTGGATAATATAATAAATGTTTATTTCTACTTTATTAATATTAACATAAGAGACATAACAAATCTTACATAATGAATAAAACTTGCCATGATAATTATATGATTTATTATGGTCATCAATCATTTTCTTAAGGAGAATAATAAAGCAAGGATGGTGGAAGAAATATGCAAAAGTTGTATAAGTAAAATAGATGAATAAGAAATAAAACATAATGTAGATAATTTTACCTAAGGATTTTCCAATGCTCACATGCAGCAAGTGGGAGATTGGAATATGTCCCTCTTAACAGTGATATTTTCTCCTCTTCTTTGGAATTTGACAGTCACGCGGTAGGTGGAAGTCACCACTTTAAACACATTAAGGACTAGTGTGCCAAAAATGAATTTGTAAGTGGTCGGGGCATTCACCACTATGAAATCTATCATAGAAATGTATTTTTCATCTACTTCTCCATATTTTATTAAGAAAGAAATGACTACATGGGTCTCTTTTCTCTTCTCTGAGAACTCATAAAGATGTCCCTAAGTAGGAGCAAGCTGAGCGTTCATCATATTCATCTTCTGAAATACTTTTTTGAACATGATGTTGTCTGAGCTTCCGGTATCTACTAAAATAATCCTCATTTGATTGTTGTTGGTGACTGCGATAATGCCTATGGTGTCATTAAAAGGGTTTCAACCTTTTAGTAAGCTAACTTCTGTGAAATTTATAGGGGGGGGGGTGGTTAGAAGGTGCAGTTCTAGCCTGAGAGCTTCAAATTTATCTTCACTGAAGATGGTGGGTATGACGTCGGTGATATAAGATTGTAATGGAAACCAGTTCATCAGGAACTGTCTTGATTGTTGCTTTACTTGCCTTAATGCATGGGTTTCCGACACAACAATCTCTTTTAGCTTCCCTGCTCTGATTAATTCTTCGATCAAGTTTCACAGGTGACAACATTCCTCTGTATCATTTTCATGATCATATGATAGACATAACACTTGTTGGGATTTCTTTGGAAACTTCCAACTTTCATCGGTGGAGGTCTCTTGAAAAATTATTTGTTCTAAATGATCTATAATATTTTAACCATGGATACTCGCAGTGGTGTGAATTCCAATATGAAGAATTAAGGTATCTTTTGTCTTCTTTTTAGATTCTTCACAATAAGCCCTGATAGTATTGCTTCAATCGATGATATGGGCGAGGATATCGTTTGGGGGCATCTCACTAGTTTACTTGCGGGAATCTATATTTGAATCAATGATGCTCGCAAGAATCTCTTTGATGGAGCTTATCGTTCAATCTTTGCATGCGAGAGTGGTTCAATAAAGAATTATATTTTTCTGTGAAGATGTGATAATTGGCCAATTCTAGGAGTTTAGCCAAGCTTGTATCAAAATGTGTCTTCACATAGGCCTTGCACGAGTGTCGAATGAGCGACATAAGGTTCAACAATTTCAATGATGAGTATTTTGCGTTGGATCTAGTAAAAAAGCTTCTTAGACGCTTGAATGTAGCTTATCAGATTCTTAGCAAATCTCAAGAGTTTTTCTGTGGCCTTTGAACGCTAAGAAACTGAACTATCGATATTCATTTAAATTTTCTAAAAGAAGTGATAACACATACTAGCAAGTTGTTAAATCGTCACAAAGTTTACTCTTTGAGCATTGTGAGGAATAAACAACACTTAAGAGCGCCATTTTTTTTGTAAGGGACAAAGAGATGATTAAAAAGAGGCTATGTAATTGGCCGGATCAATGCATCCGTTATAAGAGTTCATAGAGGGAATTTTGAACCTATTTGGGGGTTCTACCCCAATGTTTTCATAGGAGAAAATATTTTCTAGTAATCTTCTCTTTCTTCGCATTCCTCTTCCTTCATCTTTAGAGGACTCCAAAGTCACTTCTCTTTGAATGTATGACATGTCATTATCATCTTCCTCTACTTCCTCAAATGTCAGATCTAGAGATCTCCTTACCTTGATCCGAGGTGGCTTTTCTCTGAGTGGTTAGTCTGTCTATTATTTTTGCCTTTGTGCCACTGAACCTGACAATCTCATACAACTTCCCAAATGATTTTTGAAATGGTTTTTGGTAACCTATTATTTTACTTCTTATATCCTCTTATTCATTTGTTATCTGAGTTCCTTCATCTGTTGTGTCACGAACTGTCTAGTGCAATCCATCGTTGTTCCTCGTTTCTCCTTGAAATAGAGGTTCTTTCAACTGGATTTTGATAATGAGATCCACGTTCGCTACACATTTTAGAATGATTTCACCCAATATTTCGTTGAAAATAAATAAATAAACAAATATATATATATATATATATATATATTTTCAAAGTAATTTGATTTTTGAAAAAAAAAACTAAAAAAATATAAATCAATTATATTTAAAAAAATTATAAAAAAAATCTACTGCCCCTAAATTTGGTTAGAAGCTTCTGGCAAAGTTTTTGAGAAGATACAGTAACTATGTTTGATATGTTCTTATTATTACTTAATATATATAGTTGATGCGTGCTAAAAAATTTGCGGTGGTAGAGTAATAAATTATCGTTTTAGCGTTATACAAAAGTTCAGCACACACAGATGAAATAGAAAAAAATGGTGGACTTCAGCAGTTTTTACGTGGAAAACCCGTGAGGGAAAAATCAAGCGTGGCCAAGTTGTGAAAATCCACTATTGATTGATGATTACAAAAATCCCTTGTCCCATAGACGGGAAAGGGTAACTATATTTTTTAAGGTACAACGTCGACTGATGACGTCTGGTTAGTGGTGATCGATGACAATATGTGGAGGTTGACGACGGTCAGCGGTGGTCGATGACGATTGACAGTGATCGACGACGGTCAGCTGTGGTCGAAGACGGTCGGCGGTGGTCGTATGAGGTCGACGGTGATCGACTACAGTCGGCGGTGGTCGTCTGAGGTCATTGGTGGTCGACAGCTTCTCCTCAAGGCCTCAGACTCTCTCTAGACTTCCTTCTCCTTCATGAGAGCGATGAAACTCTATTTATAGTGTTATAAGTGCAATTAATGCATGAATATGAACCATTTTGATCGGACGGTTTGGAGAGCTTCCCTCGATCATACGACGTTTAATGAACATTTGAGTGCCTTAATGATGTCAAAATTGAGTGATCTTAGGCTCGTTGGATTTGTCTTGTGGATCCGCTCGATTTGAGTTTAAACTTGTCATATTTCACAACCATTTGACGTTACAAATGTGTCCGAAAGTCCTCCAAAGGTGATTTAATGACTTGATCTGAGCTTGATTTAACTCAGATTAGACTAATTTTTATATCATTAGGTCCGTCTCATCTAGCCGATCAGTTTGACTATAAGTTTGCTGAAATCGGACGCTCTATATGACTTTTTATCAAGATTTGAACGTTTCTTATTCAAAATATCGATTTGGGATTTGTGTCATGCTTTGAGATTCGTGCAGAATGATGAAAATTTATTGGTGCCGTATAAATTTACAATATTTGGTAAGGCTCTTTCAAATAGAACGATTACACCCGGTATTTCTTTGAAAATAAATAAAAAAAACATATATATATATACCTATTTGCCTCCGTGAAAGAGCCTTACCAAATATTGTAAATTGATTTGTTTATTTACAGCTCGGATGTGTTAGCTGCCAAATCTTAGATTTGAATATATTTTTTAAGCTGATCTCCCTCTTGTAAAAATAAATAATGCGAACTCACGCCGACGACCCACGGCCGACGACGAGTCAACGTATAACACGACTCTTCCTCTCCACCCATCCACCCATCGTGTTTTGCTTAAAGGCATCCAAAAATAGCCCATTTACACAGCAACCCCCATGCTTTCAAGAAAGGTAGGTCTCCGCCTCTGTTTATGCGGGAATGTTCACACACACACGCGCGCGCGATATCTAAATAAGAAAGAACTGAATGTTATGCATGTAGGTCTTCCTTTTTTTTATTTATTTGAGTGGTTCTCTAGGGCTGTCAAAAAAGCTCGTGTTCGGCTCACTATGTAACTCGTTTGTTAAGAAAACAAGACGAACACTAACATGTTTTTAGGGCTCAAATTATAAACGACCGAACACGAACAACTCTTTGTTCGTTCTTGTTCGGCTCGTTTTAACTCGAAAAAAAGAAATTATATAATTATTCATATAATA
This sequence comes from Phalaenopsis equestris, assembly GCF_001263595.1. NCBI lineage: Eukaryota > Viridiplantae > Streptophyta > Magnoliopsida > Asparagales > Orchidaceae > Phalaenopsis > Phalaenopsis equestris. The sequence continues at coordinate 876,925 of NW_018164844.1, read as the reverse complement.
ATATATTATATATATTTATATTTAAGTTTAAATTGTAAGAGCTCGTGTGGTAACATGATTATGTGCCTTATTTTGCATGTATTTGATTCAGGTTCGAATCCAATATTCTACAACAATTTTTTACCATTTAATTTTAACGAGCTAATTTCGAGCCGAATGCGAACACGAACACGAATATCTAATTGGAGCCGAACAGGAACACACTGTTCACGAGCCGATTTCGAACACGAGCCACTTTCAAACGAGCCGAACATGTACCAAGCCTGATCTCGCTCAAACTCCGCTCGTTTGCAACCCTACTTGACTCCTATTTTCGTTGAACTTTTTAATAAATAAGATAAAAAAAACTCATTCGATCGAAAAATAAATCAAATAATAATATCCTCAGCCTCAAAATTCATGCAATTTCACCAAAACACGCGGCACTTTCTGCAAATCATACAAACAGTCTACCAATAAGAATTATTCGTACCCCGCTCAGGCTTTTCAACTATTTTTCGCATGTGCGTTCATCCGCCACTTCTCTGCGCTCTCCTCGAGTGCGGGTTCTTCGTCAGTTGCCGGCGACTTGAGGCGGCGGAGAGGAAAGCAGGCCGCCATGAGAAAGGGCGTAAGGAAACCTAAGCTCAAGCTCGAGCTCGCGCTCCCGGCTCAGGAAACTTCCATTAAGAAATTCCTGTACCCATTTCCATTGATCTTCTCCCCACTTACTGTGCTACGTTTCTTGTTTCCTCAGAAGTTCTGATTACTTTTGAGCCTAAACGCAGGACGGAGAGCGGAACTTTCAGGCATGAGGATTTACTGGTTAATAAGGACGGACTTCGGATTGTGTCTCGCGGCGAGGCGGGCGAGGTAGCTGTGGTCTTTTTATGTTGTTTTATCTGGCTTGTGGTGTTTTCGATTGTACTTTTGATTGGGGTTTTTGAGCCTGAAGTTTGGGTATGGAGTTGCTGTTGCTTGTAGCCATTGATTGGTGTTTTGGTCCTTTTGGATGCATTTTCTGATTATGAATTCTGTATTATATTGAATTCTTGAACAAAAGATGCTGTTGGGAAGTTGGGTTTACGGTCGGGTGATATATCTTAATGAGAGCATAATACATGTTTATCTTTTTGTTTGTCGACTCTTGACTGTATGAACCCTATGACTATGAAAACGTTGCCATTTTTGCTCAACTAAGTTATTAACTGAACTTATGCATGCCTTGCAACCACAGAACATGATAAGTTTTTGCAGTGTTAAAGATATGTTAGAATTTGAAGCCTTACTAGAATATTACTTACCTTTGGCAATTATTTTATTATTTTATTTTAATTTTAAATTCATTAAGTTTATCTTCTTTAAAGTCTTCGTCAGCTTATTTCTATGGTTTTATTGTCAAATTGTAGAGTTGTTGTGAAGTTCTGGTAATTTCCTTTTCCTATTTGTATGGATGAAGCCAAATTTGTATAACAGAATGCAACTTTGTTAATACATTTGGATTTGGGCTTTGTTTTAATATTGAGGTAAGATAAAGGAATACAAGGTATCTAGTTGGTATTGAAATGTAATATTAAGTACCATGTTCTTGTAGACTTGAGGAAACATTGTAAGTTCCAAATGTAAGGATATATTTTTTATGTAATGAAGTGCAAATAACTTATGCATTTTTGCTTTTAGGCATTCAAATGGAAAGAATAAATGTGGTATTTTAGGGCCTTGAAGCCATGACAATTAGGATTCCTTTTTTAGTGCTAAGTTCATGGAAAATAGTTACTTATTTTTATAGCATTAGAGGTGAGTTGGGGGCATGATACCCAATATGGCATTCATTTAATGCTGAAAACTTCAAAACATGTTTTTTAATATTGCAATATAATTGAAGGAATTAGCTAGTTGGTGATTAGATGTTATTTAGTTGACATGTGATTAAAAGGACGAGTTTGCATGCCAGAATGTTAGCCAAAACCTTATGATGAAAGCAATTGAATATGGTCAAACTATTATTGTAAACCTTTATTCACCAAGTCATATTGATCAAGTCATCATGAGCCTAAACTGAATTCTACACATCATTGATTGTGAAGAGACTTGAAATGCCTTTAACTTCATACTTACCAAACTTGAAGTCACCCAAAGCTTTGATTTGTATATTGTTAAATGCTATAAGACACACTTAAGCTTGACCATATTCGATTCATGGTACTAAGCTATTGTGCTTACCAGATGACTCATAAACTCACCTATTGATTAAGGTTAATTTCCCAAAGAACTTGGCTACTTATTTGAAGTACTCACATGTGGACTTGGGGTTCTCAAGAGCACTCGCCCTTGATATGAAACTCGCCTGAAGTTCTGACTTAGCAGAAAAAATATAAATTAGATTTTCCTACTATACAACTAGCTACTTTGATTCCATTTTTATGTAGTTTTTTATAATTTTTCTCATGTAAAATTTTTTTTAAAGTGCTAGCCTCACTCTTGTCTATAAATAAGGGGCAAAGGTTGTGTATGAGTAAATAAAAATTTTGACACATGAAATCAAATATGAAAGCTCATGCTTTTGGTCCAACCTTCGTCTCACCAGATTTTTCTTAAGATTTTCATAGATTTCTCTACTATAATTGTCTCTTTGCTCGGTTTGAGTTATCCTCCTTTGTGGATCAATCAAGTCTTTTGCTACCTAACCCACTTGAAAAGGTTCTCTTACGTTTTGCCCTCTCCCTTCCCTTTTCTCTCTTTGGTTTGGTCCATATATACAATAAGAACATGCTATCTTTCCACAATGAACAATGGATCTAATAAGCATTATTATTACTATCATCATGATAAACTTGTGGTAGATCAGTTGTGCTATGTGGATTCAAGTGTTTGTGACAAAGAAGTCATTGATAGCCAAATCAATTGTACTTGAAATGAGAATGATAGAAGAGTTTGATGGCAAACTTTGAAAGGCTGGATAGAGAAATGATTATAATAGAGGGAATAGAAGAGTATCACTTACTTTAAATAAGATGGTTGAGAATGGACTTAGTTTGTCTGGGCAAGTACAAAGGCGAAAAGTATATGCACTCATAAGATGTGTAAACAAAATTAATTTTAAAATAATAGGCGGTAATAGGATAGAACAAAGGTAATATGGATAGAAGTCATGGGAAAATGATTTGTATAATAAATTTAACACATCAAATAACAAATAACATGAATTAATTGAGAACGAGAATTAATAAAACCAATCCCAAATAATTAGGATAAGGTTAACTTTGATGTTGACTGCTAAAAGCCTAAAACATAGTAGTGAGAGAAAAAAAACAAGAATAGAGTAGATTTGGAATCGGATTGTGAGGAAGCTATTTGCACTTGAATTTAATGAGTTGTTAAAGGACTCATTAATTTGTAGTTGTGACGAAGGGTTAAAAAATTTATATGGTGATAATGCAACACTTGATTTAATGTAATGGTGATACTGTCCTAGGCTGCCTAGAAGGTGTCTTGGGAGCGAGTTTTGTGAGGACGTGGTTGTGGAATAGCAAGGAAGCGACAATAGGGGTTGTTAGCGACATTGGGAAGGATGTAGGAAGCAAAATTTGCTATTGGACAACAAGGGCGACCGTAACAGTTGTTTGGATTGAAAAAAAAAATCCAACGACGAATCAATGAGTTATGAGCGATTGGGCTGCTTTTCTGCCATGACTAGCAACTTGAAGTGCTTCCAACAGTTGTCTTGGTGAAAATAGTGGGTAGAACGACAAGCGATGAGATACAGGCGGCGAGAGGGATCCATCACCTATTTCTGGGCAAGCTATAGACACACCACTTGCTAAAGGAATAAACTATAGCACTCCAAAGAGTAGAAATTAGAGAAAAAATCTCCAAATACATTAACTTGGAAAAAATCGAAATTCAAATAGTTCAACACACATATTAAATTCTCCTAATAGGAACCAACCTAATTAAATAATAAGAAAATAGGAAAATAGGAAATACTATAAAGGAAAAAGCAGAAAAAAGGAAACTAGTTGAAATTAAATGAGAGAAAATAATGCAAATACTAGAAATATGAGCTTTAGCGCTTGCTCCCGTGATCGCGGAATTCTCGTGGTCTTGCATGCTGCAAAATTTCGTGATATTGCGATGCAACAAACATCACTTCTGTGTCATTCTTCGAAGAGGTTTATTCTTTTTTTTTTTTTAAACACATGGATTCCACATTTTGATGTTATTTTTCATAAAATATTTGCATAGATTTCCAAAGTAATAATTCACCACTTTTATGCGGCCATCTATTCGTAGGTGTGCCGCTGAATTAATTTGAAATTAAACACCTAGCTTACTCCATATAGCCTTCTGAAAATTGCTAAAAAACTTCTCATATCTACATGAAGTGATGATAACTTATGGGATAAATTGAATGTTAAAGAATCTTGAAACTCCTTTCGTGAGGGTTGCACCGCCTCAGATATCGTCTTTTCCGTGGCACTGTCTTCTAGCATTACTAAGGCTAGTGTTGTGGACTCGCTCCGCCAAACACCTACAAAATTCCAAGGAAATCCTAGCACCACTGACACCTGAAATTATCTAAGAACTATATTGCAAAGCCACTGCCCAAACACTTGCGGGCTTTGCTTTAACTGAATGGGTTACCGACAGCAAGAATCCCGTTCTTTCTTACACCTGACCTCTTTCAGGTTGGAAAGAATCGGGCTGCACAACTACCCGAACACCTTGCTGCTTCAAAGAATTCCTGCGGGTCGAATCCCTGCTTGCTCTTCGTAGGCTGTTCTTCCAAGAAAGCTGAATGCCTTCAGTCCAAGAACTTGGACTGTCGAAGATCCTGCAGCCAAGAACTCGTGGCTGTACCTGGACAGCCAAATAGCTTGCAAGACAGCCGAATGAATCTGTTAGTTAGTGGAATTGCAGGTTGTCGTTCCTTGCTGTCTACAGGTTTTAGGAATG
>NW_018164844.1:836103-871980 GCF_001263595.1 Phalaenopsis equestris | reverse complement strand
TTCCTGCTGGCTGAGGAACGAATGCCACCTGCTTTTATGGAACTCCCTGCCACGTATCTGGACTTCTGATTGGGAGGGAGAAATGCCTCCGCAACAATTAAAACAAAGAAATAGAAATAGAAAAGCCACAAGAATAAAGATGCAACGCAAACACAAGAACACAGCCAATTACGTGGTTCGGTCTATAGACCTACATCCACGAGAGGGAATCACCAACAAATACACTAAGGCAAAGAAGAATTACTGGCTTTTTACATCAAGGAATGAACATTCCTCTAGATCTCTCCCTCTCAAAACTACCTTGATACAAGATCTAAGATTCCTCTCTCGATTCTTGAAGCCTCTTCCCTTCTTCTTCTTGGACTGATTTTCTTCCCTTTCTTGGTCTTCTTTCTATCTTCCTCCTTGTAGTGGCCTCTCCCTTCTACAAGCCTATCTTCTTCCCTTGTAGTAGCCTATTCCTCTTCTTTTTTCCTACAAGCCTCCCTCATCTATTTATAGATGAGGCCCCCCCAAGTAGACCATAGAAGCTCACAAGGAAATCATAAGTATGTCATTGCCTTTAATTAATCAATTGAGAGTCATATATAACAATTATATAATATATAACAATTCTCCTCATTGACTCTCAATTACGACGTTTTATAATAGAGATTCCCTCCATCTTGCCCCGAGGGGCCTTTAGCCCTTGATTGAGTCTGTTAAGTCCAGATAGTTCCTGTACTTAGCAATCAAAGTTCTTCCGATTAGAGAATATTGTCCCTTTTTTCTTACTCCTTTCACGACGATACAAGAACCTTTTGTTACTCTGATATGACCATTTTTCACCTTAAAAGAGTATCCGCTTGTCTCCAACATATCTAAAGAAATCAGATTTATTTTGAGCTCCAGTACGTACCTGACGTGTTGCAATATTCTTTCGGCTCCATCAAACATCTTTATTCTGATTGTTCCACTGCCAACCACCCTGCAATCCTTGTTATCTCCAAGTAGTACGAACCCACCATTTGACAGTTGCAGTGTTTCGAACCAGTCCTTATGAGGACACATGTGGAAAGAGCACTCCGAGTCAAGGATCCACTCCTTGTTGGATTCTGATTCGGTGATTACCAGGGCTTCAGCTGAATCATAGTCGTCCGAGGCTATGCTTGCTTCTCCAAGATCTTTAAGATTTTCTTGATATTTATTCTTCCTGTCAGGACTGTTCCTCTTGAAATGACCATCATTGTGACAATGATAACACTTGAAAGATCTTTTTCATGACTGATTTCCGCTCACCTTTCTTGATCTCGATCTGCTCTGACCGTTTCTTGAATCTTTCTTGTCCGATTTTTCTCTAACAGTAAGACTGTCTCCGCTGATTTCTTTGTCCATCTCATGTTTTCTTTGGAGTTCTTTGACTCTAATCAGTGCTTGAACATCTTCCAGAGAAATTGTTTGCACCCTTCCATAGAGCATCGCATCTTTGAAATGCTCGTAGCTCTTAGGAATAAAGTCCAACAACAGTAGTGCCTTATCCTCGTCATCCATCTTGACGTCGATGTTTTCAAGATCATTCATGATCTTGTTGAACTCATTGATCTGCTTTGAGACAAAATTTTCTTCATGCATCTTGAACGAGTACAGGCGTTGCTTCAAGAAGAGCCTATTCGCTAAAGATTTCGTCATATAGAGTAGTTCGAGTTTGGCCCAAAGCACTTGAGTCGTTGTCTCCCTCGAAACTTCTCTCAGAACTTTATCGCCAAGGCTCAAGATTATCAAGCTGCGAGCCCTGTCCAGAATCCCGCTCTTTTCTTTCTCGGTCATGTCGGCCGACAACGCCGCAGGGCCTTGCAAGGCTTCTACAACGCCTTGCTGCACCAACAGAGCTTTCATCTTCACCTCCACAGACCGAAGTCGTTCTTCCCGGTGAATTTCTCAATGTCAAACTTAGCGGTTGCCATTGTCGTGGGTTCGATTCCCACATACGATGCCAATTGTTGTGGACTCGCTCCGCCAAACACCTACAAAATTCCAAGGAACTCCCAGCACCACTGACACCTGAAATTATCTAAGAATTATACTGCAAAGCCGCTGTCCAAACACCTGCGGGCTTTGCTTTAACTGAATGGGTTACCAACAACAAGAATCCCGTTCTTTCTTACTGTTGACCTCTTTCAGGTTGGAAAGAACCGGGATGCACAACTACCCGAACACCTTGCTGCTTTAAAGAATTCCTACATGTCGAATCCCTGCTTGCTCCTCGTAGGCTGTTCTTCCAAGAGAGCTGAATGCCTTCAGTCCAAGAACTTGGACTATCGAAGATCCTGCAGCCAAGAACTCCTTGTGGCTGTACCTGGACAGTCGAATAGCTTGCAAGATAGCCGAATGAATCTGTTAGTCAGTGGAATTGCAGGTTGTCGTTCCTTGCTGTCTACAGGTTTTAGGAATGCCTTCTTTGTATATGGAGCCGAATGCCTGCTGGCTGAGGAACGAATGCCACCTGTTTTTATGGAACTTCCTGCACGTATCTGGGCTGCTGATTGGGAGGGAGAAATGCCTCCGAAACAATCAAAATAAAGAAATAGAAACAGAAAAGCTGCAGGAATAAAGATTCAACGCAAACACAAGAACACAACCAATTACGTGGTTCGATTTATAGACCTACATCAACGGGAGGGAATCACCAACAAATACACTAAGATAAAGAAGAATTACAGGCTTTTTACATCAAGGAATGAACATTCCTCTAGATCTCTCTCTCTCGAAACTACCTCGATACAAGATCTAAGACTCCTCCCTCGATTCTTGAAGCCTCTTCCCTTCTTCTTCTTCTTGGACTGATTTCCTTCCCTTTCTTGGTCTTCTTGGTCTTCTTTCTATCTTCCTCCTTGTAGTGGCCTCTCCCCTCTACAAGTTTATCTTCTTCCCTTGTAGTAGCCTCTTCCTCTTCTTTTTTCCTACAAGCCTCCCTCGTCTATTTATAGATAAGGCCCCTCAAGTAGACCATAAAAGCTCACAAGGAAATCACAAGTATGCCATTGCCTTTAATTAATCAATTGAGAGTCATATATAACAGCTAGTTTTCACCAATGTCTCTTTCATAGAGTGTAGAAATGTGGCACAAACCATTAAAGTTCTTATCTCTGTCAGAGTATATATAACAATTGACTCTTCCGACAACATAAGTATAATACGCTTCTCGTCCTTGATAAGTGAGCATGTACTACTGCGGCTATTATGAAGAATACCCCTATCATATTTTCACGATTGGCCTAAAAGAATGTGACACACATTCATAGGCACAACATCACACCAAATATAATTTTGCATCTTGTCTCCCATAGAAAACTCCATGAGCACCTCATGTTAATACTGTTCTTACTTTCCTTCTTCAACCAGATTAGGAAATATGACTGGTAATAATTTTGAGCAGTGAGGCTCAATTTATCCATTAGTTGTATAAATGCCACATTTTCATAATTGCCTCAATTTATAATAAGGCTGCACACATTTCCCTTCACATTGCAATGGGTTTGAAATATACTGTGGCTGAGCCACTATTGCTCTCTCGTGGGCTCAGTCTGAAGGATTAGTCAGATTACAAGCATTTCTCCCTCATCTACGGGTAGCTGATACTTCTCTTCATTCTCCTCTAAGTTTTCATTCCGAGCCTATGCTGCACCTTGCCCAGTGATATATATCATTTTTTGGGCGATCAAATACAACACGCACAAAACCATGACATTTGAAACACTTTCTGGCTAGGATGAATTTAAGAGTACTGGAGTTGTCCATCTTTTCTCCACTTGATAGGGGTCTCTCCTTTGTTAGTGTTTGCTTGGGTGCTCCATTAAATGTACTTTTAATGCTTGATCCTTTTGTTGAACCCTGTTTGAAGGATGGTGTTGAGCTGATACTGTTGTATTGCCTCTCCACCTTCAGGGCTAGGTTTTGAATATCCTATAATATCCATGAAGGCTATAGTCGGACCACGTTGTCAATGGATGGTTTCAATCCCCCCAGATATTGAGCTATGATATTCTTCTCGGGCTCCACTAGCTTACACTTCAACATAAGTTGCTCCAACTCAGCTGTGTACTCCTCTAGTGAGAGATCTTGCTGCTGTAATTGATGAAGCCTCAAGAACACAATCTGTTTGTAATGTGCTAGGAGTTACTTGCGCTGCATCTCTCTTTTAATCTTGAACCAGGTTGTGATTTTGTTTTTTCTCTCTCGCTGGTATAGGCATTTCAAAATTTTCCAATACAGGGATGCGTTCTTTTTTAACTTAATGGTTGGTAGCTTTATCATTCTGTTTGATGAAATATCTTGTATTCAAAGCCCGTTCCACTATTTGGAGCCACCCAATGAATTCGTCTAGATCCATGCAATCATTCGATCCTGACAAGTCAATCTTCACTCCAAAATTTTAGCTTCTCTTTTGATATGATATACCAAATCATCAAGTTAGTGATTTTTCATCAATGAAAACTCTGTGGTGAAAGGGATTCACTTTCTCCTATCGATCTAACGAGTCACCGTCATGGCTATGGGCGATCTCACGGGATTATCTTCTCCCAAAGGCGACAAACCTTTGTTGCATTTGAAGGATTTTTCATTGCATATCCTCTTTAGTAAATTCTTGGACACCTTTTTTCAAATTTTTCATAGGCGGCATTGTATCATTTTCTTTCAGTCAAGATTTTCGACATATTTAGTATTGCAAATCAAGGTTGGCCGGAGGCTTTGGTTTTGATAGTAGGTGTCGGGATGAAATTTTGGTGGAGGTATGAATAGTGGATTTTGAAAATTTTATGTTTAGGGCTAGAAATCATGGTAGGGATGGTTAGGGTAGTGAGTTGGTCGATGATTTAGGTTATGCTAAATTTTGGGGAGGTGAGAATGCTAAATCCTAAAAAAATTAGGGTTTGTCATGCTCAGTTATCAGATTATACCGTTTTAAGGCTCCTAGATGGTGTTTGAGAGTTGGTTTTGCGGGGAGGTGATTGTGAAATAATAATGAATTGACAATAGGGGTTGTCGGCAGTGTTAGGCAGGATGTAGGAAGCAAAATCTAATGTTAGACAGCAGGTGGGTGAGTGTGACAGCTGCCCGGATTGAAAGTGGTATTCCAATGGTGAATCAGTGAGATACGGGCGACTGGACAGTGAATTGGAAGCAATAAAATGGCTATTATCTGCTGTGACCAAATGCTGGAAGTGCGTCTCACGGTTTTCTCTCTGAAAACTGTGGGAAGAATGGCGAATTACATGACGAGATTTGGGCGGCAAGAGGGATCCACAACTTGTTGCCGGACAAGCTAGAAACACACCACTTATTAAAGGAATAGACTACAACACTCCCAAGAGCAGAAATCAGAGAATAATTTTCTAAATACATAAAATCCAAGCACTCCAACACTTATATAAATTTCTCATAATAGGACAGCTTAATCAGAAAATAGGAAAATTGGAAAATACTAGAAAGGAAATGCAGAAAACTAGTTGAAGTGAAATTAAAGGAAAGAAAAAAAAATGGAAATAGAAGCTTCGGTGCTGGATCCTTTGTGCTTTGAAATTTCGCAGTACCGCGGATGCAGTAACATTGCTCCTGCGTCAAATGGTTTTTGAGGATGGAAATTTGGTTGATGTTTTTTATTACTCTGCTCAATATATTCCTTTTATATATGAATTTGTATGCCCATTCCGGATAAGCTAACCAGGTTTAAAACATCATGGCAAGGACAACTTGCCCTCGGTTGCTTAATCCACGAAAGCCATAGGCTCTTTTGCCTGCCCAAAGCTGCACTCCTCAACTTGCCTGATGGGGCTAAATCATCAACTCACTAGAGCGCTTGCCAACGCTCTATTTTGGCCCCAAGAAGAATAAAACAACTCACCCAAAATTTAGTTTTCCTCTGCTGATAGAGCTAACTGGCTATCCTTGTTTGACAAATGAAGTAACTGCCCCACATATGAAGGCGACATCAGCCAGGCCAGAATTCCAGTGACTTGTGGCACATAATTTGCGGTAATTCTTGCTAAGAAAGGCATATTTCCTTATAGAATGGGCTACGTGTTCTTTGTAAATAAGCAGTAAAATTTTATTAAAATTTAACATGCATTCTTGTAACACCAAAACTTGGGTCTAGGCCTATTAAATGAGGGGTCTGAGGAGAGGCTGAAAGTTTAATGACTGGTTTCCTACTTTTGAACTTTTGGATAAATCGAAAGACGACTCCTAAACACTTAAATCTCTCTTTCTCCACTCTCTTTTTTTTCTTGCATCACAACCACTGCTCTTTTATCATTCCCCTCTCTCCTTTTTTGCATCAATAATATGGAATCCTTATGAGTATGCTATGGGTGTTGTCCATAAACAAAATTGTGTCAAGTGTTCCTAAGAAGTGTTGTACTTATGGCATCATGCTTTTATTGTAATTAGGGGTGTTTTTGTCTTTTGCCTTTATTTACATTTATGCCCTAGAGCTCTATAAAAGGGATTTAGGGTTCATGAGAGGTTATCATGGTGAGAAATGTTGAGTTGTAACCCAAGCCGTTTTATTTCTCTCATCTGGTTCTAGTGCAATCTCCCTCTTCGTGTACATAGGTGAATCAATTTAATGCCGAGCCACGTAAATCTTTTGTGTTTGATTATTATTGTGTGAATTTCTACACTTTCAAATTGTTTTTGCGTAATAATTGGTATCAGAGATTTTAGTTCATGATTCAAGTGAGATTCGGCGTCGATGACAAGAAATTCAGTATGTGTTCAAGAGTTTTTTGCAGCACGTGGTTCGACATGCTTTGACGATAGATTCGAAGGTTTGACGGCAAAACGACAACTTGGACATGAAGAATCGGCGTGCTGCTAGAGGGATAGCAACTAGCAGCAAGGAGACTACGACAATTCTGTCGGCAGAAGGAGATGCAGCTCGACGGAACAGAAGGAAAGGCTTTCGTTCTCGGTTCATGGAATCAGAACAGTAAATTTCCTTAAAAGAAATAAAGTTGCTTTGTTTTGCTTCCACAACTTTCTCCGCCTTCCAAGACCAGAAATGAATCAAAGAAGTACAGCTTTTTGGGGAGCTTTTTTTTAAAATGAAATTTAGAGATTCTTGGATAGAAGAAAAAAAATGTGTAACAGTTGGAAAACAAAAAAAAAATCTTTTGGAAATAAAGCTTTTCGAGATTCTGATTTTCAATATCAGAAAAGGGCTTTGGTATCGTCTGGCGGAGCTCAACCAGACTAATTAAATTTCCTTTTAAAGAATGAAAATTTTAGGAATAAAAAAAAGAATTTCAGATTGAAAAAAAGGAAATTTCAGAAAAAAAGGGATTTATTTTTCTGAAATTTATTTTTTTAGTTAACTTTTTGTTGTTGTTTGTTTTATTCTTTTTTTTCAAGTATTCTACAAAATGATTTTTTTTTTTGAAAAAAAATTTCAATAGTGGTAGCCATGAAGGATAACATGATATCAGGTTCTTCAATATCTACCATGACAGTGGATAAGTCAATTCATCAAGTGGTATGCCGTGAAAATTGATGTAACAAAATTTTGCGGCAAATGGAACTTTGACATGTAACGATATGCGATGATGAATGCACCATGTTCTCTAAATATGAAGTAAGTCATGGATAGTGTGGAATGTCCAGAAGAGATGTCAGAGAGAGTTTGATTGAACAACCAGAGTGCTTGTGGCTTGATCCAAAATTACTTGACCTAGGAGATCAAATATGAGGTTATGATGGAGACTTCTGTAGAGAAATTATGGAGGATGCTGAAGAACAAGTATCTCATGAAGAGTTTGGAGGACCTTCTTCATATGAAGCGTCGACTTTACAAATTTTAGATGAGACGGGGGTTACTATTGATGAACACTTGAATGACTTCACTAAGCTATTGCTAGATCTCTTAAATGTAGATGAGCATAAAACACTTAGTCTGTTGAATTCTCTTCCGGATGAGTACGAAAACTTAACTATGACAATCGTTCATGAGAATGAGATCTTGACTTATGACGAAGTGATTATGATACTATTGAATCATGAGTTCTGTCGAAGGGACAACGAGTCTGCAAAGATGAAATCAGCTGAGGCACTTAGACTACAACACGACTGATCTAAGAATAAGAAGAATCGGTCAAAGAAAGGTGATAACGATGACACTTTTCAATTGTGGGGCAAGTCTCATGGGCGCAATGTTTAGAAAAATCAACGTGCTTACTGTTTAGAGATTGGTTATTGGAAGAAAGATTATCCGAAGTTGAAGGAGAAGTGAAATGAAATTGCATCTGAGATGAAAGCCAATGTTATTGTGAAAAGATGTGAAGCGACAGATTCAAATGTATTGTTATTTTTACAGATAATTCGTGCTGGATTTTGGACACATGTGCTACATATCACATTTGTCCTCATCTACGATGGTTTTGTATGTACAAGGAACTAGATAGCGGTGCAGTGTTATGACCAACAATCAAGCTTGTCATATTATTGGTATAGGGAGTATCTTTATCAGGATGCATGATGATGCTGTGAGTGAATTGACTGATGCTAAAAATGTTCCATATATCAAGAAGAATTTGCTATTAGTTGGGGCTTTAGAGTCCAAGGGCTACAAGGTAGTTATTGAGGCAAGAGTTCTAAGAATATATCATGAAGTAATGGTTTTTATAAAGGGAGTTCATCATCACAATATTTACTATTTTTAGGGTAGTGCACTGCCTGTAACGGCTGTTGTTGTTGATAATTTTTTTGACACTACTATATTGTGGCTTATGCGGCGGCTAGCTCATGCTAAAGAGGTTTTACTTCAAACTTTAGGGAAGGAAGGATTAATTAAAGGAGTGAACGCTTACAAGCTTAATTTCTGTGAACATTGTGTATTTGGCAAAAAGACATGAGTATCTTTTGGGACTGCCATCCACAATATACAAAGTATTTTAGAGTATGTTTACATAAATGTTTGTTGCCCGACAAAGACAACATCATTAAGTGAGCAGAGATGCTGTATCTTTTATTGATAATTACTCCAGATATGTTTGAGTGTATACCATAAAGCGCAAAAGTGAAATGCTGGAGATTTTCATAACTTAGAAGAAGTGGATTGAGACTCAGATTGGTAAAAAGATCCGGTATATCAGATCAGACAATGGGGGCGAATAAACTTCAGATAAGTTCTTGTAAGAATGTTAAAGAGCTGGGATAGAGTATCACTTCACTGTTCAAGAGACATTACAACAAAATGGGGTGACGGAGAGGATAAACCAGGCTTTGGTGGAGAAAGTTCAGTGTATGCTATCCAATGCTGGTTTGGATATAATCTATTGGGTCGAGACCATAAAATATGCTTGTGACGTGGCGAACTTCTGCCTTCTGCAGCTATTAGGAAGAAAACCCCAAAAGAGATGTCATCAGAGCATCCTGCTAGAGATTATGATCACATGAGAGTGTTTGTGTGTCCAGCTTACTACCACGTGCAAAATAATAAACTGGAACCATGAGCACAGAAGACAATTTTCATTGGCTTCAGACGTGGAGTTAAGGGCTTAGCAGAGATGTTACATTTGACGAGACAAACTTGTTAAAAAATCGAGACTCAAAATAGGTAGAGTTCTACTAGGACCATATATATGCAACGAAAATTAGAGTTTGATGCAACTCCATTTGTACCACAGAGTTCGTCCACTCTGACTCAAATATCTGATTTAGTTGCAGCTCAGGATGTATCTGTTGCTAATGTTCAGGAGGAGGTGAAAGAAAATGTTGAAGATGAGATTCTTGCTTAGAAATCTATTGTTAGGAGAATGAAAAACACCAGAATATCCCTAAACCAACTTGGTTGAGTGATCACATTGCATTTTACTTTCAACCATAGAGGCATAAATTTCTTGTCACTACAAAGAAGCGGTGGAGAGTCCATATTGTGATATTTGGAGAGCGGCAATGGATGAAGAGAGGGAGTCTCTTTGGATGAATGGTATTTGGAGGTTGGTGAAGGTTTCTCCAGGGAGAAAAACCATTGAATGCTAATGGGTGCATGCAAAGAAGGAATGATCTCATGAAGCTGATATGCGGTACAAGATAAGGTTAGTGATAAAAGACTTTGTGCAAAGTGTTCTCCCTAGTGGTCAAGCATCCCTCAATTCATGTTCTCTTAGCACTTGTAGCACAGTACAGTCTGATCTTGGAACAACTCGATGTGAAACTGTATTTCTATAGGGAGAATTGCAAGAAGAGATCTACATATTGCAATCGCCTGGATATGAAGCATAAAAAAACTTGGTTTGCAAATTGGACAAGTTTTTGTATGGATTGAAGTAGTCACCACTGCAGTGATATAGAAAAAATTGATGAGATCATGAGTGGACATAAATACACAAGGAGCCAGTATGATCATTGTCAATATTACAAGAAGTTGGCCAACGGTAAGTTCATTTACTTGCTTCTATATGTTGATGATATATTGATTACATCTGCTAGTCAGATTGAGGTTGACGGGATAAAAAATCAAGTGTCCAAACATGTTGAAATGAAGTTGGGTGAAGCTCACAAAATTCTTGGCATATAGATTCTTAGGGACAAGATAGCTGGTAAGGATTGACTCTCGCAAGGAACTTATGTTTGAAAGGTGCTGAAGAAAATTGAGATTGATGACTCGAGCAAGGCAGTGAGTCTACCTATTACATTTCAATTCCAGTTGAGTTCAGATCAGTGTCCTAAAGATGATCAAGATTGGAAATATATGCGATCGGTTCTTTATGCTAGTATAGTAGACAGTCTGATATATGTCATGGTTTGTATAAAACTAGACATTGCATAAATAGTTGGTGTTGTGAGCAGGTTTATGCATGATCCAGGAAGGTGTCATTGACAATCTGTAAAGCGTATTCTGAGGTATCTGAAGGGTACGGTTGATGTTGGCTTGGTGTTTGAGAGACAATCATTCAGTGCAGATTTGTGCAGGCTACACTGACTCAGACTATGTAGGTGATATAGATAGACGGAAATCTATGACGGACTATTTATTCACATTGGCAGGAGGTTTAGTCAGTTGGAGGTCAGTTCCTCAGTCTACCATTGCTTTGTCTACTACGAAGACTGAGTACATGACAGTCACGGAGGCGATTAAGGAAGCAATATGGATGCAGGGTCTATTAAATAACTTAAGATTTGATTAGGAGTCTCTGACGGTATTCTGTAACAGTCATAATGCAATATTCTTAGCCACAAATTCAGTTCATCATGTTCGTACCAAACAGATTGATGTCAGGTACCACTTTGTTGAGGACTTGATTAAAGAAGACAAAGTTCTGTTGAGGAGGATAAATACGAAGGAGAATTCATTGGACATGCTCACAAAAGTGCTACTAGTCTAGAAGCCCGCTTATTGCAGGAGTTTGCTGAACATCTGAGCTCAGGACTGATTGCCCAACCAAGCATTTTTAAGAACTACATGAGGATTGATTCCTTCGGGAGCGAGGTACGTATGCAACCATTTTGGTGCAACTGATTTGGAGTTTGGAGTTCATCTGACCATGTCTCACTTATCTAGAAGTAGAAAATGAGGTCAAAATTATTGTATTTATGACATTATTTACTTTTATTGTAATTAGGGGTATTTTTGTCTTTTATTTTTATTTACTTGTATGTTCTAGTCCTCCTCTATAAAAGGGACTTAGGGTTCATGAGAGTTAATTATGGTGGGAAGTGTTAAGTTGTAACCCCAAGCCATTTTTCTTTCTCCATCAGGTACTAGTGGAATCTCCCTCCTCGTGGACGTAGGCGAATGAATTTAACGCCAAACCACGTAAATCTTTTGTGTTTGATTGTTGTTTTGTGAATTTCTACGCTTCCACATTTTTTTCACATAACATGAGGGACCTACTTTATTGGCCTTTTGTTTCATTTAAAAGTTTGGCAATCATACATATTATAGTAATTCTTTGAACAGTGAACGTAGTACTTTCAGATCCATCTTGCATTGTTTTTTCTTTGTTTCTATAATTATCACCGTGTCATCTGTGAATCTTTGCTTTTTCTACTTCAGATATAAAGTTAAAATTGTTTATTTTTTTAAACTCCAGATACACCTTATTAGACCATTGGACAAACAGTTGGCATTAGCTGACATGGACATAGTTAAAGTGATTGGGAATGGCAGTGCTGGAATCGTACAATTGGTTAGACATAAGTGGACTGGCCAGTTTTTTGCTCTTAAGGTATGCAGTAGTGGTATGATCTGTTGCTCCTCATCTTTAATGAAATTGATGCTTTTTATATATATATATGTATATATATTAAATTTCATTAGTTACTATTTGAACCATTTTTCTGTAGTTTGTCTGGCTTCTTTATTTTTTTATTTTGTGGAAGTTCTTTATGTGATGCTACTTGCATGAAGCAACACTTTTGAATGAATTTTGGACCCCCTATTATTTATTTACTCTGTCGAAGTTTACTTTTTATCTTTTATTCTTGTATGAATTTTGTTCTTTTTTTTAATTAGATTTCTCCGTTAACAAATTTTACGCCAGGCCAAATTTGTAAATTAACTTAAATTTCTGAACGACTTGTGTACTCTGGAACACGAAAATTAGTTTCAAAAATTGGGCTTGTAAAATCTATGCATAGAACATTGTATTTTCGTGTATCTTAGAACTTGTTAATATGCTTTAGCTTATAGCTTCATGTATGCTTAGTATTTCCCCACCGCAGCATCTTTTTGTCCTTTTATTGGATAAGGGTTACTTTGCCTTGAGCCTAGGCTATAGCCCAAGCTATTGTCCCCGCTCTCATGACAAGTGAGGAGCCTTTTATTTTCTTCAACATTGGTTTTCAGAAGCTGTCATGTAGAATGTCAGCCATGACAACTGTCCAAAACGATCAAACATTGCTCAATAATCCATAAGAGTTGATGCGACACAATGCGTCATCATTGTATTCAGCCTTATTCCAATTAATTGATCTTCAAAGATGCATGAAAGAAAATGATTTATGCACTGATTGATCTCAATTTTTATTCTACTTTTATGTTGCTTTATCTCAATTATTTGGATTTAGCTTATGAATTTTCTTCTCTACTCAGTTTTATCAAGTGTTGTACGTGTTGTTTAGTGATCTATTAATTTTGCCCATATCCATGCATAACCTCTAGTCATTTTATTTTTTGTCAGCCCTTTTCTTTTCTAATCCTTCTGCTTTATTTTTTTCTACTCACCTTATTTGGCGCATCTTCTACTCCCCAACACCCAGGCCACCTAGACTTTTATTACCTTATCATCTTTATGTGTTATTCCTGCCATTTTCCTAATCATGATTTTCTTCTCCATCCTTCGTAGTCTCACCACACCCTGCCTTACTATTCTTATTCTTGCCACAATGAATATTATTGATTTCTTTATTTTGAATCTAGAAATTGTCTTCATCAAGATTTATTTTTGGCTGCATAGTGGATTTAACGTACTTAAACCTGTCACACCCAAACAGCACCAATGTTCCAGCTTTATTAGCTACTAATAATAGTAAGTTTCATACGCATTAAAAGTAAATATAGAGTATTCGATCTATTTTCTTACTAATGGGAAGTATGTATCTTTTAACAAGATACTTTGTTTCCAATTTTCACTTCAAAAGTGGTTCTACTCATTAGGTTGCCACATTAGTTGTCAAGAAAAAAAAAAAAAAAAAAAAAAAAAACCTGCATCTCCTTGACGACTACAAAGATATGGAATTGATGCCAAACTTATTCTAATCGGACCGTGTTTGGAAGATCTTTGATCACTAAAAACTAATATTGACGATGAACATTGCCACACCATATATATGTTTAATGAATTCCATGTAGCGTTGACATGCTTATTTTTCTTAATGCCTTTAAAAAATAAATTGAGGCATAGAATCTTATAGGCTTTCTTGGTCGGCAAAAATGATATGAAAATTCTTTTGTGGTTTGCAGTATTTTCCTAATAATTTTCTTAGTTCAAAAAAGCCCTTTTATAGTTGATCTTCTAGACATTAAACAGGAATAATTTTAAATTATCATTGCAATTCTTCTAATTCAGTGTTCCATTTACATCCCTAATGACTTCATTGTATGAGTAATAAGGCTGATTCCTATATAATCACTACAATTTCAAACTTGCATCAATAATATGTCAGCGCTAATCTTAAAGAGATCCAATGGCTCCGAAGAGAAGAGTAGAGTGAAGGCTAGCCCACTGACAAGAAATCGTGAGGCCCACCTGACCAACCGAGCGAAACCATATATGAGCCAAGCGATAATGCCTAGATTGGACCATGAGGCAGACGACAAGACGACTGAATGGTTGAAGCGCGGGCCATTCGATTAGAAATGAAATAAAAGAGCAGCCGATCCAACCACTACGAAGAAAACTGACTCGACATGTTAGCTTACCCTCCAGTGGAGTTGATCCAATGGAAGATCCAGTTCCACAATTTCTCCAACCATCCCAGGGACGCCCTAGAGGCTCTTCATGGATCAATGATTGATAGCCAAACTAGATCAACCGATTGACCCAAGTCATCCAAGCTCAACCGACTTAGCTGACCTCATCAACTTGAAGCTAGCTAAATTTAGCCAACCGAGCCAGAAAGCAGCTAGAAGATAAGATCATGCATATAAAATACTCAAAATTTCCTAGTAGGGACTTATTTAAAGTAAGGGCAAAAATGTAATACCATTATTATCTTATCTCTTCTATAAACAAGAGAATCATTTTATGAATAAGACACATTTGATTACTGTTCATTCATCTCTTTCTATCTCTCTCTATCTTTATTTGCACTCTATTCCTGGGTGTGATTAACAAACAAATCTGGATTCAACATCTTAAAAGATGAGATGAGCATAGATCATGCCGCAAATAAGAAGAGAAGCAACACAAAAAGAATCTCTTAACATAAATATTGGTAACATGAAGTGCACCAGAGAATTTGAGGCTCAATAAATCCGGTAGTTGAAGGATCAAATCTTGGATGTCATCCGAGGCGTGAAAACCCGGGGGAGAGACCAACAACCCCAGGATTAAGGGTTGGCACCCAACGATAGAAGAATCCCTTCAGCCTTGGAGAGGGAAGGCGACTCCTAGTACTTTAATAATGTCGGGTAGACATCGATAGATCGACATCAGTTCAAGTGTACTGAGGTGCCCCGACAGATTGAGAATGTATTCTTGTGGCAAATCTAGGAGGTCGAGCCTCTCAAATGATTCAAGATCTCAGCATTGGAGTCCTACAAGTGGCAGACCTATCCGACCGATCATATAGCCTTGTTTGAGTCAACCATGTGTTCGTTGAGAATCACCGATGCGTTGAAATACCGTCTTTTCTGTACCCCTCTAAGAGAGCCAACCCTCTGGTGCTTCAACGGATTACGATTAGGAGTAAACGTGATACATTGATTTCAGTTGTATGTTCATGACACAATATGCCAGTGCGTAGAAGCCTTAGAAAAACTCAGTTTTTTCTACAGTTTTGCCAGGGACAAAGTGAGAGTCCACGCTCATTCATCACCCGCTTATAGGAGTTGTTGGAAGTGCAGGACTTGAAACCCGTAGTCGCCAATGCCAGCCTGGCTCAAGTGCTGAAGGAAAGAGCTTTCTGATCCCCTCCTTTTAAAACATCGAGGCTAGTAAAGAATTTTATCTGGTCTAATAAGTGAGAATAAAGATTCAGAAAATGAAAAGGCTTTCTAGAATCACCACCACTCCTTCAAATCACAAATCCGAATGAAGAACTCTCCATGTACTTGTGAATCAAATCTAAAACCATCAACTCGATTTTAGTCTGAGAGGAGCCAGAGAAGCATTTCCTGGTCTACAACGATAGTGAAATCCTTCGAGGAGCTGGACTCAGGTATCCTATTATAAAAAATTAACATTATCTCTTTTTATTTCTGCCCTCAGGTTCCGCTTGTATTTCCAAATGCATCTGGTTAAGATCATCACCCTCCGCTCAAATCAATTCTGTCCAAGTTGGAACACTTTGGTTGGCTTCTCAAATGGGTGGTAGAACTCAGCGAGTTCGATCTCTTTTATGTGTCCCAAACCGCCATCAAGCCTCAAAGCTATAGTTGACTTCCCAACCGACTTTTCCGAGCCGCGGGTACTAGACGAAGAAGCGGCAACCGACAGTCATACCAGGTCCTGTATATCAAAGGAACGTCTAGTCAAACTGGGGAGGGGCTTGGTCACACTCTTAACAAATCCGACCGAAGATCATCCATACCACTTGATAGGAATGGGATTCGAAGCCACCAACATTCTAAGCCGAGTATGAAACTTTGATTGCTGGGTTAAGACTGGCTTATGAGATGGGTGCACGACACCACCTAGTAAAATCCGACTCATAATTAGTGGTCAATCAGGTAAACATGCAATTCAAAGTTAGAGACAAAATTATGTCTAGATACATTGGCAAAGTCGAGAAAGAAATATGAAAATTTAAAAGTTTCAAGGTTGTGCCCATCTCTCAAGTAGACAACTAGGAAGCAAACCTCTTATCTAAGTGCTTTCGCTTGGGGAAGGCGACGCTCTAGAGGCTTATCGGGCCGACCATAGAGGAAGCTGAGATGATGGAATTGAGAGTCGAAAGATCAAAGAGCTGGACAAATTCATACATCATATTCCTTGAGATTGGGAAGATCTCAAAAGAAATGACCCACCTAAAACACTTCAAAATTAAGACAACACAATATTTTATGACTGAGGGAAAATTTTTTCAAAGATTACTCATCTCGTTGTACTTGAGATGCATGAAAGATGATGGGGCAGAAGGTGTCCTCCGGGAAGTACATCAGGAGAATATGGAATCCCTATGGAGGGAAGGCTTTAGCACACCAAATGTAGCGATAAGGATATTTTGGGCCGACACTGTAGAAAGACACCAAGAGATTCTTAAGTAGAAGCAAACAATATCATAAGTACGCATCGCTACAACATCGACCGACTTACAAACTACAATCCATTGTCAGCCCATGACCATTCGCCGTCTGGGGGCTCTATATTGTCGTGCCCTTCCGACGTGAGGACAATGAAAGTTCCTATTCGCTGCTGTAGATTACTTCTCCAAGTGGATTGAGGCCAATACGCTAGCTCGGATCACCGCAAAGGTCATTCGAAATATCATCTAGACTGGTTTAATACGTCGATATGGGCTATCACTCGTAATCATCACTTACAACGTAAAAGGTCCTTCTATTTATAGATTATAAGATGACAAGTATGAAAGTACATGCTTGCCCCTGAGAGTTATTTTCGTTGGCACCTCTTTATGTCTCTAACACCTTTTCGTACTGATGATCACATTTTCGTATTCAAAGACACTTTTTGGTCATACAGAGATGCCCCCAATTCTCTTACTTCTTCGAAGTGAAACTGCGATAATAATGAGACTTTAAATATGCCAAAAAAAATTCAATCATAATAATGCACCAATTATACTACATTGATTTTGATATCTCTCAACGCCTTATTTTCTCCAGTCCCAAAGTGCCCTCCTGAAGTATTTTCGGGCAGGTTTTTGATTTGTCACTTATTCAACACTTGTAAAGAAGTGTTACTGATTTATTCAATAAATAGATCAGTTACCTTTTCTTATTTTGTATGTTACCCTTACCACACAATTTAATTACAACAGTTGAACATTTTGGGTTGGTTGATGACTCACTTCTTTGGAAAAAGCCTTAGTCTTTTTTCATGTCTTGTAATTCGTTGACCACATGGCTCAAGTTTTGCAAAACTCATGTCTCGTTTCCTTGATCTGTTCATCGCCTTGGTCGGACCTCACATTTTGCTAGTTCTTAGGCGTATCTTGTCACTGTGTTTGTGCGAGTTTAGAGACATAGTTTTTCATGCTCAGAATTGAGGGTCAGTAATTTGCTCGTTTCGGAGGGGAGTGTTTTATTTACTCCGTCGGATTCAAGTTTGTTGCATGTGAACACTTCGAGTGCTTTCACTTAGTTGAACCGCATATAACATAATTAGAAGAGTTCACATATATATTTAAGAGAAAAATAAAACATTATTAAAATGGTGGATATTTCAGTCGTCTGAATTATTTTGGTCGCTTGAAATTTTCGATTGTCTAGATTTTTCGATCACCTGGAACTGCACGTCCCTCGCCCGAAATTTTCGGTTGTTTGATTTTTTCGGTCACTCAGAATTGCACGTCGCTCGTCCAGATTTTTTAGTCGTTGGAATTTTCGGTCGTCTGATTTTGTCAATCGGAATTTTCAGTCGTCAGGTATGTCCGGCCGTCTAAAACTTAGGCTGGCTGAAATGATTTCGCTGGTAGATGAATTTTTAAATGGCTTGTTGTGACTTTCGCTCCGGATGTATTTTTGGTCATTCGGTACTGTCGGCCGTCAGTGATTTCTGGCTGAAAGAATTCTGGTCACATGGATTTCCGATCGTCTAAATTTCGGCTGCGTGGATTTTGTTGGCCGTTGGAAATGATCGGTCGGTATAGAATGTGCGCGGTGGAATTTGGCGATAGATCGTTAGAGGTGGTCGGCGGGATACACGATAGAATTAAGTAGCATGTATGTAAATCATCCTTCTTTTTTAATATCCATAAATTTAAAAAATCCGTATGAGTTAGCAGGTGGGAGAAGTTTTAAGGCGACAATCTCGAGTGAAAGAAACCCCTATTTTTGAAAATACTTCAAAGTTAATGTCGTCTGAATCTAAGATGCAAGCTCTAAAGGCAAATATGGTTGTCCTTGGAAAGAAAACTGTGTTGCACCACCTATTGTCGAGTCACAGAAGCAAAAGTTGACTCTCCAATGCTTAGTGGCTATGGTGTGTAATACTTTGACGTCAAGGAAATTAAATTTGACCTTCATCATTTGACCATTCAATGGTAGGGAATGTGCACAGTGGAATTTGGTGATCGACCGTTGGAGGTGGTCGGCGGGATGTGTGGCAGAATTTGGCAAACGACAACACGTGTATTGTCTGGCCTATTTTAAGCGATAAGCAGTGAGGCTTCGACGAACAACTGCAAGTCCCGCAGCGGAACATGACGATTGACGGCGGGACTTGGCGTTCGGTGGCGGGACTTTGACGATCGGCGGGAAGACTGAGGAATTTATATCGTCCCCGTGAATAAGCCTGCCGACTTCTGTGGGAAGAAGTCTGTCGGAGTCCGTCTGTCCTCCGGCAACCGAAAAAACACATTTGCTTACCAACTTCCTGTTGATTTTCTGGTCATCTGATTTTATAATTAACCGCAAGATTTCACATACGACAGGGAATTTCGTCAGTTGTGGATTTTTTGTCGTTCGTTTCTAAATGTGCTTTTTGCCTTTGAGTCAAAGCCTCTTGGATGACAACAAAAACGAGATCTTCGGACTCCTGAATTTATGGTTGCGTCGTTTTCTCTTGTGCGATCTCTGCTAGAAGCTTTTTTCCTCGATGTCACTCATCTTATTGTTCGCAACATGTCCATGCTCACCGCACCAAATATTGAATCCGAATATGATATGCCTAAGGCATTGAGCATGAGAGAGAGAGAGAGAGGGTGACGTCGTGGTTGCCCCCAACGAAAAATTATTGCATCAGAAGTCCTGATGCAGTTTTGCATCATACTCCAATTAGGGCCTGCCACATCTACAGACAGAGCCATCCTAGTTTAAAAAAAATTTAAATTTAATATATGGGTGGGCCTGCTTGTACACGTGATATACTTGATTGGAGTCCAGTTGCAATAATTAATTGCCCCCAACGGGGCAAAGTGAGGTTGTTTCCCCGGCTCTCGAACCCATTTCATATGTTAAAAGATTATTTACAAGAGAGGGGGAGAGCCAAAATTGTCTGAGTCTTTTTATACATAATATGTTCTCCTATTTATAGACAATAGGAGAATAAATATACGAGTACAAGCGACGACAAAAGAGATGGATGCTCTTTCTAGTTAACATCTTTGTAAGCTCGGTGTTTCTTCTAACAAAATTTTCTTTAGGATTAACTTTTCATGTAATAAATAATTTCATAGACAACCTATAGGTGAGCCCCTCTTGGATCATACATGAATCTACTTGTATATGTTGTGTTTTGTTAGTCTATTTTCTAGCTCCCTCTTATAACTTCCTTATATGGCTCACAAATTTGATTTTCTTTTAATTAGGATTTTTTTATTCTTTATATAAGTTTGATTTTCTGTTGATAAGAACCTTATCCACATAAGTTGTTGATCAGCAGTTAATCCGGATAAGCTGACTGACTGTTTTGTTTGTGCATTTGAAAAATAGCTGATTTGCAGTTATTTTTTGATAAGGATCTGTTTGGGGCAGCTGTTGATTATTTATAATCTGATGATAAACAGATTATTCTGATAATCTGATAATCTGCAGATCATCATAATAAACCGACGTGCTGTTTGGGGTAGCTTATTCAGAATAGCTTATTGGTAGTTATTGTTGTATAAATGATCATCCTGCCTTTGTCTGGTAAAACTGTTTGAAACAGAACTAAAATAAGAACTGAAACATATAGTACAGAAGCATATAGTGCAGAAGCATGAAATCATCGTAGATCAGTTCCAAAACATGACATACAATTCTCACACCCTCGTGAGTATCGGAAAAAAAAATAAAATAAAACAAGTACTACTATAATGAGAAATATTAAAATATTCAATTTCAAACTTTGACTACGCCTGTATCAACTGCACTATCAACCTGAGAGAACATCGGATTTCCATCACTGTTAGCAATGTAACATGTGGGACTGTTGGTCCATCGGAAGAAACCACAACGAACTGAAACACCTTTGCGACAACCGTAGAACTGTCTCCCACTGCTATGAAGCTGACGTGACGTGAGTAACGGAGCCGGTAGTCCACAGTAACACAAAACAACTCTGTTTGTCGCCGAAATCCTAGAATTCATGTTGGTATAATTGCAAAAAAAAAACAAAAAACCGAATATTAGATCTTAAAAAAATAAAAAAAAAAATTGCACATCAAAATGAACCTATAATGTACGAAAAAAAGGACTTGGTGGATTAGCTGTCATATATAGCATCTACTATTGACTCCCTCAGAGCAGCCATCTCAGCCACACCCTCAACGTCATGAACTTCAAATTCAGTATAGTCATTCTCATCTTCAGGAACTGAAGACCCGATCAAAAATTCAGATGGTTCTTCATAGACATTCAACTCATCATTATCAGTCATACTGAAAGCATCACTTCAATTCGAGAAAGCATCACTGAAAGCGTCACTACAATTCCAGAAAGCATCACAAAAAACAATGCAGCTAATGAATTTACTGCCATACAATTCCATAAGGAATATCCAAACAATTCTATAAGCAGTGAACGTAATCAATATCCATTGCAGCTAATTCCATACAATTTCGTAACCAATATCCATGAACAGAACAATTCCATACAATTTTATAATGAACAGAGATAACATTATTCAAACAAAATATGAGAAGAAAGAATTATGTGGTTCGATTCATGACCTATATCCACAGAAGGAAAACATACATGTTTATTGAGCAGTTCTTCCCATTAAACTGCTGCAGCAAATATGGGGCATTTGCAGCTAATGAAACCTCATCAAAATGTGAATGAATATAATTCTTCCCATTATACCGCAGCAAAATAGAACTATAATTCCTCCCATTAAACTGCTGCAGCAAATATGGGGCATTTGCAGCTAATGAAACCTCATCAAAATGTGAATGAAATAAAATTCTTCCCATTATACTGCAGCAAAATAGCACTATAATTCTTTCCATTAAACCGTAGACTCCAAAATAGCACTATAATTCTTCCCATTAAACCGCAGCAACCTCATCAAAATGTGAATGAAATACTGATATAAAACTGCTAATGAAACAAATCCTTACTATTAATGAAACATTCAGGAGCTACTATTGCTGCAGCTAATGAAACATTCAACAACTAATGCTGCTGCAGCTAATACATGCCACCATAAAACTGCTGCAGCCAATACAGTTAATGCAGCAGCTAATGAAACAACATTAACATATCTATCAATGAAACTGTAATAGCCAATGGAACAACAGCAGTTAATGGAAATGCCACAAGTAATATAGCAATTGCAATAGCCAAAATTGGGTTTTATTAACCCATTATACAGCAGCTAATTGCATATCACAGCACCTAAATATATAGATAACAAAAGACATACAGAACACTTCAAAAACATCAGTAATGGGTTTGAAGATCCCATTTCGCCTTTACAAAACAACAAACTAACTTCAAGGCATTCCAAAAATTTTGCGAACACCCTTCGCAATTTCAAACCGAGCTCCAACAACATATAGATAATAAAAGACATATTGGAATTTTTCTCAAACTCAACCAGATCTGTATAACAAATCAATCCCTTAGCAATTTTTCTCTATTTGTAAAAATCTGAGAAAATCCGGGAGGGCGAGAAGGAGACAGTGATGCGAAGGGTGAAATTTTTCTCTATTTGCAATATGTTGCAATTTTTCTCTATTTCCAAAAATCTATTGAATATCAGATCTCTCTTCTCAGAGATGCAAAAATGTGAAAAATGAGAAAATCACTCTCGATCTGTCTCTCTTTTTTATCTCCTCACAACACAAGAAAGCTACCTCATTTGAGGCGAGGAGCAGAAGGAAAGATCAGGGAGGGTGAGAGTGAGGATTTTCATTACCTCGGTGTCGATCTCCGCGAGAGAAGTTGCAGAAGTACAAAGGAAGAACGACGTGAGTAGAACGGGAGAGCGAGCAAAGGGCACAGGAGGAAAATTTTACCCTAATTCTATAATCAGACGCGGGACGCAGGCCTCCTCCTGCTTCGCGCCTCCTTAAGACATTTGGGATCGACGTTTTGGAGCGGTTCTTTTCAAACACTAAAACGCCGCCGCAGGTCAATAAATGCCCCAAACGGGCACTAAATGACCATATTCTGCCTCTGTGCAGTAGTGTTATTTGCAAAAAAACTGTCATAACTATATATTTGATAGTTTAGAAGCAAAAAATCATTTTATAATAGTACAAAAAAAAGATATGCACATTACTTAAGAGTGAGTATCAAAATTTATAAAAAACGAAAACCTATTAAAATTACAATTAATGGTATGATAATATTAATTTTAAAATGCAGACAAAGTATCTCACGAGCAACGTCATCCTCCATGGATACCATCGAACCCCGAGCTCTATCGACTGTAGAATTTGTCGGACTGTCTGACCACGTGAAAAAGCCACACTTCTCCGTGATGCCCCGCGGGCACCTTTAGAACTGTCTCCTGTAGTTATGTGCCCGACGTGACGTCAATAAGGAAGTTGGTAGTTCGCAGTAGCAGAGCATTCGTCGGGAGGTCCCTGAAATCTTGGAGCTCATCTTTTCTGAATGATTAAAGACAATCCATTATTTATAACAAAAATTGAAATTGCTAAAAGAAGTAATTAATTACATTTTTTACAGGCGTGAGTTCTCAGAGAACTTAGTATACCAACTAACGAATCTGTCACTATAAGAAGACAACAGACATTATAAAAAAAATTCTTGATTGCCTTTAGCTCACTCAATACCAAACTCGTGTGTGTCACATAGGCATATCTCCAAAAAAGACAATTCGAAAGTACCTAAAAAATTATGCCATCGAAAAGGACAAAGGAACCTGGTTGTCTTTATCGGGATTTTACATGTGACACCAAACAACAGTGACTACTAGGCCATCCAGAAAAACCCACAAGACCGAACATCTCATCATGAACCTCACAAACCCACAAAAAAAATACGAAAAGAATCGAAAAAGGAGAAAAAATAATTACAAACAACATAAAACTTCTAATATCTAAAATATCAATAATACAAGTGACAAAAGAAACACAGACTTTATAAAATAAACGAGAGAATTCCAATCAACATCCAACAATGGCGTCAGTGACCCGCTCTCTCAAATCAGCTATTTCAGCGACACCTTCGCCATCTTGTGTGTAACATTCCTGTGATTTCATTTATGGCGGTGGTATAGATTGTTGAACGTGATATTCAAAAGTATCTGATGGGACCTATAAGTGGTCATCATCAACCATGCTGAAGTCTATATCAACACAAGAAAGATGCCATCGAATGTAGTTATGGAGCGTGATCATGACCACTTCAATCTGCACTTATTTTGGAAATGAATACGTTGGCATATCACGTAGTATGACTCATTTATTCTTCCATACTCCAAACATTCTTTCAATTACGCCGCGTAAGGAGAAATGTCTTTTGTTAACTATTTTCTTCCTACCACGAACAACACCGCTGGATCTTTCGAAATCAGGAATGTGATACTTCTTATCTGGATATGACTTCAGATACCCCATCTGTAAAGGATATCCTGCATTGACCAAGTAATATTTACCTGCCCAAATACCGTAATTAGTAATAAACTTAAAAAATCGAACGTGGATATGTTTATGAATTTGGAGGTGAGTGAAGGAAGTCGTGTCTTCGGTTTTGTCGCCAAAACAAAAATACGACTATCGTGTGCACTGTCTTACCAACCAGCCATCACAAATGTAAAACACATATTGAAGTCACATACGACCGTCACATTTTGTGTGGGCGATCCACACCGTCCAATATATGCGACCTTCTTAGTACTGAACACTCGTACATCCACGTAGGTTCCGTCAATTGCTTCAATACAGTTCTGTCAGATTAGTTAAAGATGTGATTGCCATGCAACTCATTTTGACGTCTAAATGTCATTTGTTAAAAATAATTATCTTAAAGAATGACATATACTTTGGGTCATTTGTTTTGTTGGAGTCGTCTCAAATGTTGTGTTTTCTGGCTTAACTATTTTTATCGACAAATTGACAAGAGCTTTCAAACTCACTGAGAAATATTATCTAATTGTCTCTGATGAATGCTGAAATCGCTCCTCTTATTGATTCATTCTATGATAAAATATAGAAGATTATTGTTAGCACCTCTCTTGTTGTCATTTTTGAGGAGCCGTGGAGTCCATGATAGCTATGCAGTTCATCGATTAGATCCAAAAATATGAGTTTTGTCATACTGAACATGTTCATGAACCGTGTTGGGGTGTCATTGTAGTAGTTCACCGACCCATTTATCACTAATATAAGTTGATGTCATACAGGAAGTTCGATCGACGTAGGAGTTGTAGTATTCATACAACAAAACCATAGTCGCCGCAATTTTTCTTTTAAGGCTTAGTCGCTGTGAATCCATTCTATAAAAGTATTCTGTTTAGGCAATAAGTGTGAATCAGACAATGTTAAAAAAAACATATAAAAACTGAAAACGGATTATAATGAGCAGAAATAATTACAGAGCAACATATTAATTGTTTGTGCTAAAAAGGAAAGCATCCAAATCAAATAACTTGTGAAACAAACGGGGGAAAAAACCAATGCAAATACACAATAGCTCCATAAAATCAATTGTCAATAAAAAAACGTAAATAGTCGATCCGAAGTTGGGGGGGCATCTTCATGAATATATTTTTGCGAGTCGGGTCCTCAAGCAACTTCAAGGAGTTCATATAGAATGACTTCTCCGACCTAACTTCAGAATATGTATCCAAAACTCGAAGAAAGTCGTCTATGAAGGTGTCTTGTGAAGTACTAGCCGGAATTGTGCAGGCTTCTACCAATTTTGTTATTGTGAAAGTAGCTCCCTTTTTCCTTTTCTCCACCCTAGGTCGCTTTGACCGGCATGTGGACTCCAACTTCTTCTGATTTTGGCTGGGGCCTTCACTTGACCCACTTAACTGCTTGCAAACTCATGCTCACTTGAGGCGAACGCATGAGTGCTCGTTGCAACAACCCCACTGAACATACTGTCCAACTTCTTCTCGAGAACTGGGTCAATGTCACTGAATTTAAATTTCCTGGTGGCTAGCACTGCCTGCAACATATGACAACTTTATTAGTTAAAGTAGCTTTGGAGGATAAAGAATGGAAGAAGTAATCATTGGATAGGTTATTACCTCTAATTTCTCAGTCTATCTGTCCTCCAAAGCGTGTATTGTCCGTTTCACTGGATCCCAGCCCAAGCCCGTAGATGCCCTTTTTAGTTCCTTCCATAATTTCCAATTCTTCTTTAGCTGATCTCATTTCTTTTTTAAGTTTCAACCTATTGTAATCCCTTCCTGTCATTTCCTTAAACTTATTTATAAGATTTTGCCATTATTTTTTGATAGGTAGTAGGTTTATTGTCCAGCTCGTCCTCCTTAAGACAGAGGTCGCAAAATATAATAGTGACTTCCCCTATCCTACATGGCCGATGATCCGACTTCTTTGGTCTTACTCATTGTGTTACTAACAAATAAAAGGCAAAAAATAAAACAAAATCTTTCTTTCAAGTCAAAAATTGTACGAACCAATGTAAGATATAAGATGTTGAAGGGGAGAGATTTCAGCAAACACATTATAACAAAGAGACAATAAAATCACAGTAAAAAAAGTAAAGGAAAGGAAATAAAAAGGAGAGCAGTAAATAAAAACAAGGACTACTTTTAACTGATCTTATTAATTTAAGAAAAAGTACCCTTCTAAAGTTCAAAGGCAATAATAAAATGAAAATTTGTTTATGAAAGAGTGACAATAAACACTATCCTAAAACTCCATCTTATGCACTTAAAACTCCATATTTATGTTTTTTTGATAGTCAAATAGTAAATAATTAGAAACCTTGTTGTTTAAAAGTAATTATAAGTATTTAGAAAAGATAAATGGTTGGATTTTCATTGTACATTAAGGAAAAAATTACTAACAATATCAAAAGCTGACAATTAAGATTAATAAAGTAAGATGATAGTGTAAAATTTGCAGTTAAACCCTCATTTGGCTTCTTGTTGATGAAAAACATCTGTTAGTTCCTCTAAATGATATGTAGATATAAAAAATTCAGCAGAAAATATATATAGTTAAGAGTGACAGTCAATCCTGAATTCCAAATGCCAAAATCATGACAAAATTAGTGACAAAAATGTTCCTCCGATGAGAATAGATAGATATTCATGCCAAAGTAACCACAAAACTGGTTCTGATGCCCCTTGCAGACAGTGGCAGAGGATAGCTTAGGTGATCACAAAAAGTAACAAGAAGTAGATCATATGAACCTTCACATTAGACGTTCAATAAGGTATCATCAAGAATTTAATTTCCCATGTATTTGAAAGAATCAAATATAGATAAGACAACTTTTAAAAAATAAAATTTTTTCGAAAGTATACCGAATTCCTCAAATATAATCACCTCAATGATGTGGAGCAAAAATAATATCAAATTATGGTAGCCATGTTGAGAGAGTTTTAAGATGTAGTACATGATAGGTGCTTCCAAAAGAAGCGGCCATGCCAACAAACAGTATTCAAGGCTTTGAAAATATCTAAATCAAATGCAACATGAAAGACAACCACCAACCAACCACAAGAAATGAAAACATCCAATATCTTTCGAAACCAGCTGCAACATAGCCACCAACCAGCCCCCGACAAAAGAATACGCTTCCAAATATCATTAGCAAAAGTACAAGAAATGAAAATATGCTCCGGACTTTTCTCATACTGTCTGTAAAGTAAACAACATGAAAACATTTTTAACCCGTTTAGTTTCAAAATATCATCTACAGGAAGAATTTGGTGCAACATTCTCCAACAAAAGAAAAGATTGAGATGGCTTTAGCCAAGGGTTCTAAACCCAGTTTAAATACAGACCCCAACATGAAAGCATTTTTTAGTTTCAAAATTTCATCTTTAGGAAGAATTTGGTGCAACATTCTCCAATAATAGAAAAATTGAGATGGCTTTAGTCGAGGGTTCCAAACCCAATTTAAATACAAACCCCAATCATATTGTAAAGAATTAGCAAAACATTTAGAGATAGAGTCACCCGACCTACCTTTAACCCTTACCACATGCTGAACACCTTTAGAAATTGGAACATTAGCAATAATGTAAGCATTCTCATTACTCACAATATCAACCAATTATCCAACATTCCAAACAGAATCACTTTAAAATAGATATCAAAAGGACCACCATATTGATTAGCCAGAGCACCCAAACACAACAGCTCACCATCTCTAATATCCCAACAAAGAAACTCCTCAATCTCTTTAGAAACTTTAATCAACTCCTTCCAAACATTAGTGACAAAAATTTTAGCAGAAACAGTAAGAGGATTAGCATTAAAGCAATATTTTTTTCTTGTAAGTTGAGCCCAAAGAGAATCACCATCTCTGAAATGATAGCAATAATTTCATTCAAATGATTTTTTATTGGCTTCTCATAGATTTTGATTAAAGGCCAAGCCACCCGAACAAGCAGTTTTACAAGGCTTGGACCACCTGGACCAGTAGATGTTATGATCCTTAACAGAAAATATGAACTTGTTAAAGGCAATTCATCAAA
Organism: Phalaenopsis equestris; assembly: GCF_001263595.1. NCBI lineage: Eukaryota > Viridiplantae > Streptophyta > Magnoliopsida > Asparagales > Orchidaceae > Phalaenopsis > Phalaenopsis equestris. The sequence goes on along the minus strand of NW_018164844.1, from coordinate 843,583 downwards.
AAACTTTCATCCCTTCTCCAAATTATCAACAAATTGAAATAACGCATGAGGAAAGCCATTAGAAAGCCGAAAAGATACCATTCCTTCAAAAATACATCCGTGATTCTCCAGGGATACCGTCACAGTGGCAATCCATCAAAAAACTTTCACCCATTTTCTAACTTATCAAAAAATCCAAAAACACCTGAGGAAAGCCCTTTCATTAGAAAACAACAAAGGGATTATTATTCCCTCGAAAAATCGTCACAGATTGAATATAGAGAAAGGCATTTGATTGAAATAACTTACAACGCACAGTAACTGAGGTCGGAATGAGGAGGAGAAGGTGAAAGGCGAGAGAGGAGTGCTCGAGTGAGAGAGGAGAGCAAGCTATCACATAGGATAGAACAGGGGTCGTGCGAGGAACGAAGGGTAAGCAGGTAAGCGTCGAGGTAAGAATGCTGGCCGCGGGATTGATCCCGCGACCGTGTTAAATAACTAACCGGTATAGCATTGTAGGATACGCATATGGAACACAATAACAAAACGCGTGAGAAGTGTTTTCAAAACGCAAGCACATCAATTAAGCTGCCCCAAACGCTCCCCAAGTCTCTTAACTTTCTGACATGGAAGGAACATACATATCTTCATTTAGCCGTGTATTTATTTATTTTGCTCAATTTGGCCAATCTTTTTGATTTGAATGGAAATATAAGGATGATAAATGGCATTTTGTGTTGATGTTTAGCAAAAATGCATAGAAAATTATCATTAATTTTTCCATATTATCTTTTTTAGCTAAAGGTTGACAACATTGGCTTATCTGTGTAGGTAATACAAATGAACATTCAAGAGAATGCACGCAAGCGGATTGCCCAGGAGTTGAAGATTAACTTGTCATCACAGAATCCATATATTGTGGTGTGTTACCAGTCTTTTTATGACAATGGTGCCATATCAATAGTCTTGGAATACATGGATGGTGGTTCTCTCTCAGATTTTCTAAGGAAAGTTGGATCAATTCCTGAGCCACATTTGGCTGCAATTTGTAGTCAGGCTAGTATTTAATCGATAAGTGTCCTAGTCACTCTGTAGCAGCATTCAGCTATTGTACTCAATTTTCAGCTATTTGCTCACCCTCCATCTATGCAGGTACTTCGAGGATTAATATTTCTCCATCATGAAAAGCATATTATTCACAGGGACTTGAAGCCATCAAACATACTCATCAATCATAGAGGGGAAGTAAAGATATCTGACTTTGGTGTGAGTGCTATCCTTGCAAGCTCCTCAGGCCAAGGAGATACGTTTACTGGGACTTACAACTATATGTCTGTGAGTTCAATCTTGGAGCTGTTCGATAAACAAATTGATTTTTACTTGCTTTATTAACAAGATCATGTCCGGACACTATCATTCTTCTATTGTGTTGTTTATCAATTATAAACCTTCGGATTAATATATATTCCCTTTGTTAGCCAGAAAGAATCAGTGGGAACAAGCATGGCTATCTAAGCGACATTTGGAGCTTGGGTTTAGTTATGCTTGAGTGTGCAACAGGCCAATTTCCCTATCCACCAGTTGACAGTTTCTTTGAGATTCTTGATGCTGTAGTCGATCAGCCAGCTCCTTTTGCCTCCCAAGACCAATTTTCTCCGGAGTTTTGCTCATTTATTTCCTCATGGTCAGTATGTGTTTCCAAATTGCTCTACTTCTTTTTGTTTCTATTCTTTTAAATTTATTTTTTGAATAAGGGTGTTATCTTCATCTATTTGTGTGGTTTTAGCGGATTTCTCATGCATATTAATTTTTTTTAATTTTCCACCATATTGAGGCTGTGACAGCATTTTAAAGCTAATTTAGAGTTGCATATGCATTTGTTATTTGAAAATGTTAATGTATTTTCAGCTAAATTGGATAGTTTTCAATGGTTTGATGATAGGCATTAACAGCATAAGGAGAAAAAATTTTACAATGTCACAGTATTTTTCAAGCAGCTACTAAGTATTGTCCTTCTTTTGGTTATTTTTATGTCAAATTATAGTTTTAACCTTGGTTCTATATTGCGGGGCATTTTCAGTAATCTTTTCAGTCACGATAAACTGTGAGTGGCATGGTCCCTTATAGAATTTTAGCTTGCGAGTTATTCAATTATTATTATTGATTGGCACATAATTTTCAAGTATTGGATAACAAGCAAATCTCTGAAAGTAAAATTGAGCATGGTAGAAATGAAAATATTAACATGAATGTCCTGTAAAAAAAAATAAATATTTGATAAAGCTGAAAAGGGTATATTTGAGGAATGATTATATTAATGTTTGGAATATCATATATTAAAGATGACAGTCAAAATTATAGACTTAGATGAGTTGAAATATATTCATACAAAACTAGCATAGAGGGATTTGGAAGAAAGAGGGATGAACCTAAGTTAATATTAATAGATTTTTTCTAAATGATTTTAATGATTAATTGTAACACATCTTTCAACACTCTGCATTAACAAATAATTTTTAGCTCACAAACTTCCCCACTAGTTATGCAGAGCACTTAAGGAGTGCTGAGGGCTCTCTATTAGCAGTGTTTCCTAAGCTTTCAGAAGACTTGTGGAGTGCAGGAGGTAGAGAATTGGCCGCGACAAGTATGAAAACTGGGTGGCTGAAGTGGCTCGTAAGGTTGCTTCGGACTACAATACTGACAAAAAATAAATTGTATTCTAAAGACCGATTGCAGCTCTAAAATATATGTTCCCAATCACTTTACATTGGTTGCGGGGCCACCAGAAGTAGATATTTTTTTTTTTTTGGAGCTTGATATGGATTTTGAGAGTAGAGGAAGAGTTGATTCCACCAGCTAATGGGGAGAGTAATTGGCCCACTAGGATTGCTTGTAAGGTTGCTCGGGCGAAAAATGCGAGTATGGATTTGGGCCTTATATTAGCTCTCCAGCCTATTAATCCCCACACCTTCGCATTATTATTTGTGAATTGTAAGTATGAAATAAATCATGCTTTATGACCGCCATGCTAAGAATCTACTTGGCATTGTTGTGCTATGCTACATTTTGCTAGGATGTTTTGTGTTGTGTTCTTTATTAATCTCGCTCACTGTTAGGTATGATTATTATTGTAAATCTTGTAAGTTATAGCCATTTGGTAAAAAATGGTTGAATGTTAAAGTAATTGAAGAATTGAAATAAATAGTATTATGAATTTCATATTATTATTGTTGCATGCTTAAATCACTCACACTTTGAGAGTGCCAAAGAAAGTATTGGACCAACCAGATAGAAATGAAAGTGTCAGCACACACAAGTACTAACTAGAATAGTAAATAAAACTACAAAGAGATATGAGCACCAATGAATTTACCTGGCCTAACCCAAAAGTACACTTCAATAAACTGAGTTGCTTTTAGAACTTTCTTATTGTGTCAAATATGTTTTCTTAAAATCAATTATATATTGTTTTGGTGATTTGCTTTTAATTAAAACATATCATTATAAACTTCAACATTCTTTCCTTTATTTTAAGAGAAAAAATTACATCCATCATTCTTTGTTATGTCGTACCATCTGTTTTCAACCAAAACGGTTTTATATTGTAACAATAGAGATCATTCTTTGTAATAAAGTTTTCTCACAATTTGTCAAATGCAAATTGATTTAATGATAGCCAAAGAATATATAAGAAAGCTCATGCCAATATAGTTAATTATAGAGTCAACTAAAGCATTGATTCTCAACAAGGGATAACCATCTTTTTGATAGGTTGAATTTGAGATTTGTGAAGTCTATACACATTCGACTTTGGTTGTTTGATTTCTATACCATTAAAGTATTGATAATGCATTATGTGTATTTTCTTCTTCGAAATAACCCACTTCAAGAAGCTTCTAAACCTCTTGGCAAATAGACTCGACAAGTGTTGTCGTTACTGGCTTTATCTTCTGCTAACTAGTCTGGCACTGTGATTTGCATTGAGTTTGTGATAATTGTTGTCAACACTCACCTGACATTTCCTCCGCTGATTAGGCAACTGTATCTTTGTAGTCAATGAGAGTTAAAATCAATTCCCAATATAACTCAGCATCAAAGTTGTACTTAGCTAAGAAGTTCTACTAGAATCTCCCTCTTCAGCAACAACTTCTAATACTTCTATATTTTCCAGCCGTGCGCATTTTTTGAGCATCAAGCTATAGCATTTTTTTTTATACACTACCTACAACTTTTAAGTAATAAGCTCTCGACTATGGTAAATCTCTTCTCCCAGTTCTTATCTATCATTGTAGGAATTTAGTTGTGATATGATATGTAGATAAAACTACTTGAAAAGTATTTTATAATGGTCAACCGAAGATGATATTATAAATAGCCGACACATCTACTACAATGAAGTCGAGCATGTAAGGGCTCCAAAAATTCAAAACAGTACATCAGACTCTCTTCAAAAGTTTAACATGGTGTTTCTTAAGTTTCCGAGTCAAATTTTCAGTAGACAGATGAGATAGTTTAGATAAGATACTACTCAGAGATTTCACTCTCATTTTGCAAGTTCTTTAATACTTAGGGTTCGAGGTTTCCCATAAGCACAAGCTACTATGATTAATTACCTCTCTCGATAGCGGGAGAACACTTTCGATTAAGGCTAGTCATTAGGCGTTAAATACTCAAAATTAGCATATAGTAGTAGCAAATTTAAGAATTTAAATCATAAGACTCATTATCGTCGTGAGCTTAAAGCTGATGGTGGGGGAAACAACGATGAACCTAATTAAGATCCCATGATTTCATCATTTCGAGTTGTTATGGACCCTGGTCTGCTCCCGACTAAGATCCCATAGTTTCATCATCCCGGATTGTCATGGACCCTGGTCTGCATAGTTAGTGGAGGTAGTCGACCGAACCTAATAAAAGGATCATTGCAGCAGCTATGGGTTGCTTCGTCCAAAGGGATCTTGTAGACCTGAGGTGAATGTTTATCTAAGGAGACTAATCTAAGTCGATTTTTGCTTACAGAGGACTTTCTACCCTATCAAATATACTCTATGATTCAATACTCAAAGTGTAGATTGTCATTGGGGAACATACAGGCTACAACCGTGACCGTAATATAATTGTGTTATTTAGTGACAAACCACCTTCTCAGAGGGCTTTGGTCGTAATCGCTTCTTTGTGGTGCCATTTGGCGACAAGAACCACACGTACAAAGGACTCGAGCCACGTACTTTTTGTCATAGAATTCATTTTGAGCATGAATTTAGTAGTATATTTGATAATATGACATTGGCTCTTTGTGAGCTCGAGTCAGCATTAAATTTGCCCACCTCAACAAACAATTATAGAGGTTGGATGGATCTTTGCTTTAAGCATTAAGTGACATAATTTTTCATTTATCATTTTTTATGATTTAAATTATTTTAATTTTATAAATAAACCCCTTCGGTTGAAATTTACGATCAACACGTCCATCATCGGGGTTGATTCATAACTTATATCACTGAAAACACTCATATTGTCAACTCCAGTTCTCGTAAGGAGGAAGATTAGACTGACTCAGTTGAGGCTTAATCTTGTGGACTCCATTCCCGGTGGAAGGAAGATCGGATTGGCCAAAGCGTGAGAATTGCCCTATAGGCGAGGCGACCCGTTTCCCTTACAGGATTCTTAGACGCATAAGCTTGAATATTTAGAGGCACGTCGGAGTACATGCAGCTGTTTTAATTTATTAATTTTGACTGACTTTTAGGCGGTTCTATTATTATTCGTACGAATATATCATATTTGAGATGGGTGCAAATATTTTCATTTGAGCTCTCATCATTGCCTTTTGTCTGCTCGTGCATTTGGGGTTTCAGATCTGGTGATAATTAAAACGAAAAAAGACTTCGATTTTATATTTAGAATTATGCATCTCTCTCTTGCTTAGCTCCCATTTGAATGTTCAAATGGACATCACATGTTTCATTCGAGATTGTTAATGAGTCGTCGTGTCCCATGTTAGTCTTATACAAGTTTTATTTATATTTAATTTTATCTTTAAAATGATTTATGTAATCTTTTCAGCCTTTAATATGTAGTTTAGAAGCTTTCATTCAAAGTACATTTTGTGCCAGTGAATCCAATTCAATTGCTCTTTTATTACCAGCATTTTGACATAAATCCGACAACAATTTGACAGCCTCCCATCATCATCCTTGTTTAGGGGGCTGCATCGGGAAAGTAAGGTCTTCCTATCAGGCTTAAAAAAGCGTGCATAGTCAGTGTCTTTCGACACTGCAGCCTAGGAGTGTTTATAACACAGCACGCTTAAAAAAGCGTGCATGAGGCTTCGTGTACCTACAAAATAATAATAATAACACACACACAAGGAGCCATTCCCGTTGCATCGATAAGACACAGACAAGCTTTTAACCCACCATGCTTAAAAAATATACATGAGGCTTGAGGGACCTTCAAATCAAACACATAACATATCGAATTTACTCATGTTATACACCAATTCTCCAACGTATGCTTGGCTTCCACCATTTTCTGAGTCTCTCTTTCTTTAAATTTATACTTTGCTGCTTCTCTAATCCTCTTCTTGATCTCCTTGCTCAAATGGCCTTTCTATTCTTCCTCCTGGTTGATCTATCCTCAGCTGAAACATTCAGGACATCATTGACATCATGTGGAAGCAAACAATAATATTGGGAACATGTTTGGGAGTAGGTGGGATGCATGAGAATCAAAATTGCCAAGTAGTGATGCTCCTCCTCTCACCTTCATAGACCTGGATCAAGACATTAGGCCGACTATCTTGGTAGGTTGAGAAGACCAGCTCCTTCTCGGCAGGGGTGGGGGTGTGCAGGTTTTCTTTTTCTATTTTATTTTATTTTATTTTGGGGCGGTGAGGATGTCGGCGTTTAAAAGGGGGAAGTTGCGTTTGGGGGTCGCCCGTAAGAAGCTGTCGGCCGCCGGAATCGAAATCCCGTCGCCCGCTTCGGAAGGACTTTTTTTTTTAATTTACATATATATATATAATTTTAGAAAAATATGGAATCAAACTGACCTCATATTTTTCACAGTTTAAATGAAAGAGCGCTCTACCTCAAATCCTGTATCTATCCCGAGGGATAAACACAAGACTTGAGGGTGAGGCTCAATCAAATAAACTAAGAAAGATATGACATCCGTTTGGGTCTGCGAAACCATTTTATTTGCCGACAAGTTCCCCTATTTAATACAAAGAATTAAATAGGGTTTATTTTAAGCTGGGTTCGGAAAAGCTCCCTATAAGGGCAAGCCCCTATAGTTAATTACATCTTAAATGACCGAAGTCACCTAAGAAAACTCTCGATAAAAATCAGGGGATAATGTCTTCAAAGAGGTCAAAAGGATAGGACTTTTCAACGAAATCGGACGAAGAAGGTGTGAAGGGGGAAAAGCTCAAATCTGGAACATTATCGAGGAATCCAAATGAAGAGAAACTAGGGGAGGCCACAGATCCTGAGGAGAA
>NW_018164844.1:832622-834363 GCF_001263595.1 Phalaenopsis equestris | reverse complement strand
AATGAGATTTAAAATTTTCCAGACTTCGAAGAGAAATAAACGCGGGAAAAACATCGTCAATACTCCCAAATTCATATTAAATTCAAAATTCTTCCAATTCGACTCGTAATTCCATATGTTAGATAGGCATAGAGATCTTCCTATCAAGCCACATAAATGCTCACGACCAGGGTCAACAGAGAGGAGGAGAACAGCCCACAAGGCTCTCGGCCAAGGCAAGGAACAGGGACAAAAGAGGCTCCAAACTAAAGCAGGGGACAACTGCCAAGACCTACAACCAAAGGCAGCCCAAAGCACAAGCAAGGTCCACGGCCACAACAACCCAAGACACAAACAAAGCCCACAGCCACAACAGTCCAAGACACACACAAGGCCCACAGCCACAACAGCCCACAGCCACAACAGCCCAAGGCACAGATAAAGCCCATAGCCACAACAGCCCACAGCCACAACAGCCCAAGGCACAGATAAAGCCCATAGCCACAACAGCCCACAGCCACAACAGCCCACTAGAACTGAACCAAGTTTCAGCAAGACCAAAACGAGCCCATACCAAGCCAAACCGAGCCCAGCAAGGCTAGACAAAAAATGAAAACAGCTCCTCACTAGATCTAAACCGAGCTCAGCAGGAAACAAAGCCAAAAATCGAGCCCAATCGAGAAACGGAGCCAAAGCCGAGCTCCCAACATGAAACAAAGCTACAGCCAGCCTCCCTCTGTAAATAAAACCAAAGCCAGCAAAGGTAAAATGAGCCAACACAGCTTGCCTTAGAACCCAACCAAGCCCAGCAAGGCTAAACATACTCAACCCAAGCCCAGCAGAGGTTAAACATACCCAACCCGAGCCCAGCAAAAGCCAAGCAAAGCCAAAACCGAACTCATGAAGGCATCAAAGCCAAATCCGTGGCTTCGAATCAGCCAAAATCAAAAATCAACAAGAAACAGTAAGCTAAAACCGAGCTCAACAAATACCAGAAGCCAAAACCGAGCTCGAACAGAAACAGTAAGCCAAAACTGAGCTCAACGAGATCAAAACAAGCCCAAGCATTGATATAACCTCATATTTTAGTAGCAATTAGAGTTCCAGCCACCTGTAGGCAAAAACCAAGTCGTCCAACCTGCATATCTAAATATTCCACGCATGAAACGGTTCCAACAAGTATTTGAACAGGGGTGATGCCACATGAGGAGCTAAATCAAACTCCCTATATTCGTGAGAAATAGAAGAAGCTCTTCAACATGCATTTTAAGCTAAAACAGGTGATAAAAAGCTAGAACCGAAACTCCAACATGCTTGCCAAAAGTGCTAGAACCATTTCAAAGATATATCTCAAGCTTCCTATAAGAGAACGACACCACAACTCCATCTCAGCCAAGTAATAAAAAGAAAAAAAAGCATGCTATTTCATCTAACAGAGACAGGCTCAAAGCCTCGGCCAAGAGAAAAACCGCAAGGCAACATGGCACCAGAAGAAAGGGGAAGAGAGGGGTACCTCGAGAGTGCTCAAGCAAAGCAGCACAGAAAACCTACTCAAAGAAAATGCTCTCCCAGAATTTCCTTTCCACTTTCCTCTAGCTAAACCTTCAACAACAACCTCAACAAAACCACAAGGAACTCTCCTTATAGGCAGGGAATAGAGAAGAAGAGAAAAGAAAGCCACCCACATGTCCTCGGGCCTCGAATCGGGCCAAGAAAGAAAAAGAAGTGCTCCCTGCTCGCAGAGGGCGAAGCCACCGAAGCA